>NC_072781.1:16502698-16802698 GCF_022539595.1 Amphiprion ocellaris | reverse complement strand
TTTGATTGCATGCTATGTATTTGCACTGTAGCTGTATTTTAACACCCTAAAATGACACACGAAATGTGTAGACATGGCGTGAATGTTCATGAAGTGGCGTTCTATTTATACACAATCCCATGATATTAAGTTAGGAGTCGACACTGACTGGTGAACTACCTGCTCTACCATTTGAGATACTGCAAGCAATGTTTAAGTTAGACTTAAATATAGTATTTCAGTAAATGGACTTAGTTTATTTTTATCTTTCCATATTAATTTTCACAGCTTTCAGAACATTTACTATATGAGGCAATGCTTCCCGCTTGGTCACTTTTACAAGACACTCCTTTTTTTTTTTTTTTTTCCCAGAGGTTGTCCCAGATATCTGGCAATGTTTGATCTAGGCCAGCTCCACAGCAGGGTAGCCAAGGGGGAAACCAAGGAGCCGAGTTAACTAGTTCATGTCACTCATCAACTTATTTTAACAGATAGAGGCTACAGTTACTGTGGCGAAAAAAATAGGCAGCTACTTTCACAGAGTTCCTACTTAAAATCACTTATGACCTGTTTTCAGAAACACTTTCTCACATCCCAGAAGGATTTTTCTGACACTAAGCAGCTTAATTTGTATATAGTCATCTCTGTTCACTTTTCCATTGCGTTTGCCAGGTCAAGAAAAAATAAAAAGGATAGTGAAGTTCAGGCGAGGGCTAAACAAAGCAGCTGCTGTCAGCGGCCATCAAATTCTAATAAGGCATAACCTAGTCCTGGGTGGGCGAGGGAAGCCGCTGTTTTTCTGCTATTTCCATTTATAGACTGCACCAACGAGCCCCCTGGGAGACTGCTTGCCATGACTCATGTCTCCAGTGCTTCTGGTCCAGACTAACCCCCCCCCCCTTCATCCCTGAGCATCACTGTGCTTTCTTTTTTTTTTTTATGTTACCTTGAATGTTTTTATCTTCTGCATGTTTGTCTCACCTTTTCCTATTTTCATTGTTTGCTTTGTATTTTTCAGGAGGCTATGTTTTCATTCATGCAACATAAAGCCTTGCGAGAAGAAAAGAAAAAGGGGAACGCGAGGAGTGAATCAATGGGAGGAGGGAGGGTTAGACAAGCCACCGTTAGCTGATGATGAAAGCGATAAGCGGGCTGAATCAGTCCCATGTAAATAGCAGCTACAGTACAGACGGCGGCCATTTCCCAGAACTGTTGTTGTGGTTAAATGGCAGCGTCAATATGGGGGGATGTCTCTGTCTGCCTCTCCCAGCACAGCAGCCTGCAGGCTTTTCACCGTCACGTGGTCTGCTTCCCCCCCCCCCGTCTCTTTGGTTATATTCCAGTCACGGCAACCGCCCACCCCTCTTCCTCCCCTCTTCATCTCTCCCTCCACCCCACCCCACCCCGCCCCTCTGTGCTCTGTCAGGTCACCCGCCTTGTTTGTTCAGATGGAACAGAAGAGGAAATGAAAGCTCTGGGTCTGCTGTTAACCCATCCCTGAGACTTTGCTCCATTATTGTGTGCATTCCTGCTATTTTTCACAGCGCTGCTCGTTGCTTTGTTTGATGATGATCTATATCGGGATACAGAAACCGTGTTATTGTAGAAGTAGGGTATAGGAGGGGAAGGGGGGGTGAATCTGAATAAAGGACTCTGCTAAAAATACAGGCAAAATCTCAAGCTACTTCGAATATGGTGACAAAGCTATAACCACAGCTGAAGATAATAACTGTGGTCTACTTAATGTGCAGCCTGGGATATTCATGCATGTATGACTTGACTGGAAAAGTGCTGTGTCAGAGTCTAGCTGAGGGTAAAGCCAGAAGTCGTATCCCTCTCCTTATTCTGTTTGCGAAGTTTCACACTTTCCTAAATGCATACGAGCTGCTGCGTGTGTGCACTGTACAAGCAAACAACGTATGTATGTGTGGGTGCATATGAGAGCTTGTGCTCATGCTCATGTTTATCCTCCAGTCTGCCACGTTCTTGCTTGGTTACTATGCAACCAGGTCAGAACAACATGGACACCGCAGTAGCTGAATGGCCATTTTGGGTAAAAGCACTCTGCAATAATAAACAGCTTCTGGCACTGAGAAGTTGTTTCCCAGCTGCAGATCAGTGCCAAAATACAGAATTAACTGCAATACCATTTACTGCTGTGGAAAAACATCAGCCGTCCAAACCCACATACCTTCAGAGGCTTTGAACAGCTTGTAATCCCTCAGCAGCTAGATGGCTCTCAGAAACACGCCAGCTCCGACTGCTGCCAAAGAAATTACTGCGCACTTATAGTGTTACATTTGTGTAAACTAAAGTGTTTTTTCCTCACCCTGCTGGAGAGAGTTTTTCAGGGTACCAAAAAGTAATTTTGTGAGCTTAAAATGTGCTGCTTTTTATCTCAACTTGGCCACAGCTGCCTATTGTGTTTGCTGGGAGCCCGGAGATGTCTTTACATGGGGAAGATAAGCCTTAAAAGCACAAAACAGCTGCCTTGGATTTTTATAATGTCAGAGCAGGAATGCTTCATGCTTATTTTGAAGTGGCTCCAAAGATATTTGGAGCGATTTGAAGGGAGATCAACTGAACTTTGCCCTCTCTCAGAGGAAGGGAAGAGAAACAGAAATACTGTTGCTGCCAGAATCTGTGAGGCTCAAATAAATTCTAAATTAGACAAAGTGAGGCTGTGCGGTCGTACATTCCCATCCTGTGGGTCATTTTATTCAAGCGTTTCATCCTAATCCACCAGTTATGTTCTGTCAGTTATCCTTTATTGACTTGAATCAGTGGAAGCACACTGTGAGTACAGCTTGTGCAAGCTGTCAAGGCTACAGTTTGTGCTGAGTTGTGACTATAAGGCCGTGCTTTGTTAGCCTTGCACTGACATGTCATCATCATGGCCTCCATGACTACTATGCCAGGTTTCTTGGAATCACTGGGAACATGGCCTTTTCCCTGGCAGCGAGCCACGTTAAACAGATCACTCACAGAGTGTGTTTTGTAATTGAATCAAACAAACAGGATAAGCCGGACAGTAAACAGTGTGGAAGGAGGGCAGGGCGTTGCAGGAGACCTCAGGTGCTGCTGCTCCACCTACGCTGTTGGGAGTTTGTGTTGGTCTGCCACCCTGCTGTCAGCAGCCCTGTGCCCATGCACTGTAATGTACACAAGCTGAACAAGCAGCTTGGTGTTACAGTTTCATAAACGCAAGCACATTTCTGAGAAGAAGCAGACACCATGTGACCATATCACATTACACCACTGAGATATTCTGCAGCGTGATCACAACCTTAGAAGTATCTAGACAATGGAGGCTGTGTTACAACAGAAATAAATACCTTCACATTTTGATAAATTTGCTGTGGAGAAATGATGATGATGATGATGATGATGATGAAAATTGTCATGAAGTCTAGATGAAGTACAGAGCTAGACTTAACAGGAAGTTAGTGCACCTTAACACTAATGGCTGGATGTAGGGGGAAACAGGCAACATAGTCAGGATGTTGCTATAAGCCTGCCATTTGCTGCTTATTTCATTTGGCTTCATACAGTTTTCTTTGCTACAAAAAACAACCTCTGGGCAGCAACCCACCACAATGAAAATGTAAAGTTTTGCCAAGGATCTGGATAAGGCAGCTATCAGCTTTCAGTGAATTGTCCAGTTTACTTACAGCTCCTGTCTAACTGCAAGCAAATGTTGCTCCACAACAATTCCACATTACACTGTTTTGAGGCCACGCGAAAGCAGCATCTTTCACTTAGCTTCCCCCATGATGACTGTAATTGGTTCAAGGAAGTCCAAACAAGCCAGAGCATTTTAATACATCATTTTTAATTGTATGTACAATCATGAAATCTGGTGTATATTATACATTAGTGGGCAACATGGTGGTGTAGTAGTTAGCAACGCTGCCTCACAGTGAAAAGGTTCTGGGTTTAACCCTGGTGGTCTGAGGGGGCCTTTCTGTCTGGTGTTTGCATGTTCTTCCTGTGCCTGTTAAACTTTTCTAATGGTGCAAAGTCCAAAGACAAGCATGTTAGGTTAACTGGTGATTTTAAGTTGGAGTTAAGTCTGACTCTATCTAGGACTCTGGCTGAAGTCTATCTAGGATAGACTTCAGCCCCCTGCTACAATTTACAGGTTAAAGCAAGTGTAGATAATGGATGGATGTTGCTTAGTGAGCTTTACTGTGATTAGTAGACATTCGTTTTCAACTCAGGAGAGAGATAGGTAAGCTGCTCCTTTGTTTTCAGTCTTCATGCTAAACTAAGCTTCATCTTGCTCTTGTCAAAAAAGTGTATTACTCTAATAAAATGTCAGACAGAAAAGATGATATTTTAAATGTTAAAATGTAAATTTATTTTCTACATTTTACAGTCTTGTATCACATATTGTGAAGTTTTCTGAACTGTGTAGTTTGTACAGTACACATGGATTCACTGTGATTCTCCCAGCAGTAGACAGTTTAGTTAGACTAGCTGGCTAGCTGGTCATTTTCAGATTTACCTTTACAATTTATCCAAGTATATACCTTTTAAAAGGCCTGCCAAGGAGGATATCGAGCTCGAGTTCAGTATGTTTGCTAAAGGCTCTAGTTAGGGGTTTGAAATTGTTGGTATTCTGAATTTAACCACAGGTTAATATTGTCATATCTACTCCCTGCTAAAGCTTTGTCAGGTTGTTATTGAGCTGCCAGTGACTGAGTTTTAAGTTAGTAGAGACAAGAGTGAAGAGAAGGGAAATGCATTACAGATTGCTTGGGGTCAGAGGTCATGATCCAGCCTGAGGAGAAGCTCACCTTTGTGGTTTGTGGATAAATACATGATGGTGTTTTGCTCTGGGCTGTATCCAGGCAGGACTTGATTCTGCATAAGTCCCTCCCCCTCTGTGATCAGTGGGCCTGGGCTGTTGTGACTGGGCCAGTCTGACAGATAGACCGTAATGAGAGTCGAGGCTGAAAGCCAGGCTCTGTGACTGCAGGGCCAGGCCAGGCCAGGCCAGGGATGACGCAGACCCCGGGAAACAGAGAGCACTGTGGACAGCGCTGGCCCCGGCCCTGGGGCCCCCCAGCCCCTCCTGTGCCTCGGAGCACTTCCTGCCT
The DNA here is from genome assembly GCF_022539595.1 of Amphiprion ocellaris. Lineage (NCBI taxonomy): Eukaryota > Metazoa > Chordata > Actinopteri > Pomacentridae > Amphiprion > Amphiprion ocellaris. Next base: position 16,797,617 of record NC_072781.1, on the reverse strand, counting down.
CTGTCATTCTACCAGCAAATCCAATCCCTGATCAAAGGCCAAGGAGAAAAAAGGGGAAGAGAAGAGCGAGGAGACAGAGAAGTGAAAAGGGCGAGGGAGATTGACGTGTATGTTGGGGGGAAAAGGGAGAAAACAACAAACCGCTCTTTATCTGTCAGGGGAGGCAGCTGCTCGGGCCGGGGCACCTGTGTGCCTGCTGCCTCCCAGGATGACGCCAAGCTCCGCCCCAGTGCTCGATAGTGCCAGAGCCATGAAAGGTTGCCAAGGCAACACCCCTAGCCCACAGTCTGAAATAAACAACCTTTCAACCTCATCTGAGGAGGGTAACCTTTAGATGATCTGTGGCCAGGCTGAGGCTGTGCTGGCACCACCGAAATGACTAATTACACCTCTGCCAGGTTCACATTGTACGTGTTTTTTGTGTAAATGTCTGTTTGTGGGAAATTAAAATTAGGAACACTCAGTTTCTGGAGGCAAAGGAGCAAACCCACCTGTTCTTACACCTGCCCGAGGCTACACCGAAATCCTGCAGGACTCAGGCAGCACCATTGTTTCAGGGCAATTACCCAGGCCAGATTAAAAATCAACTATCATTGAGCAGATGTCCTGGCTCTCTCTCCCAGCACGGGAGGGAAATCTTATTACATCTCACCAGGCAGGGCAGGGACAGTAGAACCCTTTCCTTGGGATTGGATGTGTCCTCTCTGTTTAGAGTCGACACTCACGCGCACACACATGCTCACCGGTGTAGAGGACAAGGCTTGTGCTTCTAAGCAGAAGTGACATCCCATTCATTTGAGCTGGTCAGGGTCTGATGTCCCCCATCTTATCTTACAAGGCTTAGCGCTGTGAAATGACATTGGCCCAGCTCCAGCAAAGACCAGTGCAGTGGCTAGCATCACTGAGGCTGGCTAACGCTGCACTACATGCACACACACGCTCACAGGGAGTAATGCGCTGCTGTCTGTCTGCAGCTTAATACTGTGTTATGGTTAAACGCTGCCATTCAGCATCATTTCACAGCTGTTAATGTTCTGAAGCGGTCACTGTCTGTCGTTGCTAAAAATACCCCTGACAAGAGCTCACTAATTGATGTCAAATGTGAAGCTGAACTTGTCAAGTAATATGAGCTGATTGCTTCATAGATTGGTGCCATGAAATTGGACAAGTACACTTCAAATGTTAACTTGATAACGTCTGCACTATGAATATGAAAAAGGCACAAAAAAAAAAATCCTCAATCAAATTTACCTGAATGTATTCTCTAGCTTGTTTATGACGGTCACTTGCTGGCAGTGATGCAGAAGGATGAGGAGACAGTTGCCATGGTAAACACACTCACAGGAGTAAAAATCCTTTGTGTGACATAATTGCTTTCATTAATTTTCTTGTTAGGAACGACACAAGATGTGCAAATATATACAAACAGACAATGTCTTGCAGCTACATTCATACGCATATGAGCGTGCACAGTATGCGAGCACAATCACATTCGCTTATGTGCTTGTTGGGTGTGCACATATTGAGCAGACTGTGGTGCAGACTGACATTTTAACAATATGTCGTGTGTTCAGTCGTCAGCAGCATCACACCATGTTGTTTGACTGGAGGTAACAAATGAAATCCTGTCAGCACGGCTGTGCTTTAGCCTGCTATCCGTGTCAGTAGTGTCATTTGTCCGGCTTGTCCGCGTCGGTTCTTTTGAAGGTTTTACTCTTTCATCCCCCTTCATTTAATCTCACCCATCATGACAGCAGCACTGCTGTTCCTGAGTTTCCATGCAGGGTGGGTTCACAGGGATGAGTGCAGGGTGGGAGGGTGGATGATTGATACCGGCGGGCAGGCGGCTCTGGTACAGCCGTGGAGCAGTGAGCGTGAGGCGCCACAAGATGATAGAGGTGGCATATGATAAACGAATAGGTGATGAAAAAAAAGCCTCTGAAGAAGAACTATTTCCTACCCCAAGGGTTCATTATTTACCTTTCGCGTTTCTGTTGAGGCCAAAAACAGTCTGAGATGGTATAGAACCCTGAGGAATTTGCCTGTTTACATCTACTGTTTTCCAAACTTGAAGGAAAAGCTTTGAGAAGATGCTGAAATAAAAACATAAAACCCAGTTTTGCTAGTCTGAACATCACTGACAACACTGTTTGACTTATTTTGCATTCATCCACTTGATTACTGAATAAATTTGCCTGGGCTTTGCTTGTGCTTTGCTCTGCGTAGTCCATTAATATTCCAATCATCTCCTGTATCAGATAAAGGGAAGAGACAGACTCCTCTTCATCTCTCAAAACACCAGCTGTGCAGAGCTGTGAGACATCCACACATGCACATAGAGCTGTAAACAGAGCACTGCAGACACATTAATAGATTCATACATGCAGGCAAACTTATATAATTGAGGAGTTTGCAGGCAGCTGCATCAATATTGCATGGCGTTCATCCTGCATGATTCATCACATGCACAGACTCTTTTTTCCTTAAAAGAATTCACCAATTTCAAATCGAGGCCCTTGGAAGAAAGTGGAGCGGAAGTGAGCACCTACAGATATCACCTTGTGCAGTCAGGTGGGTGATGATATGCTGCTGGCACCCCCAACAGTCCCTCCTTTCATAGCCTACTCAACTCGCCCGTCCTCTTGCCAAACCTTCATCTCTGAGAGCCTCTCTATCACTCATGCTCCACACTATCCTTGTGTTTTCCCCCCTTCAATGTAGAGAAGCGCAGTAAAGCAGTAGTTTTACCCCGTGCCCCTGGGCTTTGCTGGTTCCCGGTCCTCCGAAGCGATTAGTCACTCAGGCATTGAGTGGACAAAGAGTCTGGAAGCTTCTGATAGAGGACCGCTCGCAGCCCAAGTGACAAACCCAAGGACGTTTTAGTGTTGTTGTTGCTGTTTGTTGCAGTTGTTTATGGGGATGACTGCGTGAGAGTGTCCAGTTCCTGGGGGCCGAGGCGAGGCAGTGAGCCGTGGTAATTACATGCCACTTGTCACAGTGCTTTCTCCCTCTGCTCTGACCATCGCCAGCAAAAAGCTAACAGCTTGTGTGTTATCTTCGTAATGATTCACCCATCAGTTCACATGGACACAGCACTCCTCTGTCTCCCCGCACACAAACACTCACCCCGTGTTCTTATACGAACCCACCCGCCGCACAGCTCAGTGTCACAAACGCTGGGCTCCGCTTCCCCACTGAATTCAGATTTTCTGCACTCTAGTGCCTCATTTAGTTATATTTAGGATCAGCTAGATGAATCTGAAATACAAACCCATCAGCGTGCATCTTAGCACACACAGGGTAAATTGTTAAGGTTGCTGAGCAATACAGTGGGTTACCTTGTTTCCCAGGAAACAACAAAATCCAATTAAAGGAGCCCATGAACCATAGAAACATGTGGTAAACACAGCATGGCACTGCTGCGAGGTTGTTATTCAATCATCAGAAGTAAAACAAACAATTACTGCAGAATGACCCTAATGCAGGAACAAATGAGAATTTATGCATGAGGAAGCGTGGGTTGGGAATGGAAATGATTCATCCCTCATACATGTCGGCAAGAGTCTGCTCGAGATCCTTATTCACAAGAATAATGATAATACTGATGAGACAAGCATTGTGGGAAATTTATTATTTTGCTGTCTAAATGTCTTTCATGTTCAGGACAAAGCAGTTGCAGAGGTTTTGCATTTCAAAGAGACTTTGCGGTATTGTTGTTATTAGGATTGATGCAAGAATGTTACCAATGCTAATAAACCAATGCTAATTATGTGATTGAATAAATTTTAATCAGAAGGATGGCTTTTTAGAGTTGAAAAATGTTTCATAATGCCTCATCTTTTTTTTATTGTGTGATATCTTATTTTAAATGTTGGGAACATCTGTGGAAGGACTGCTGGCTGTTGGCAGATGGAAGATGACTGAGTAAAACACAGACACCTGGATAATTTGCTGATAAGAATTCACACGTCCCCACCTCTTATATTACACCGTCAATATAGATCACCCCTACAGCTGGATGTGTATTCTCATCACATGCTGGGGCAGTGATGAAGAATCCATATGAATAGGATTCATTGTGATTTTATGGAGGAATCGCATTTCAAAGCTGGCTCACTCTCCCAGTTGCCATAGCAACAGTCTAACAGCGCTGGTGCTAGATGAATGGATGGGTGGACAGACAGACTAATGCAGGGAACATTTACTGCAGATGTTTGTAACACTTTAATCCCCTTCATTTACCATTTATGCGCTGTACATAAACACTTAATGGTTAACACTTTGTGATGCTGTAGCTGATATAAGGAACAAAGTGTTATTATTCTCAACCTCTTGACACTCTGTGTGAATTATGGGTGTGGCAGAGATCCACCCTTTCCTTAGAGCTTTTTGGTAAATAAATGATGTGACATTACTGACTGCCACATCGGCAACAGGATACCATGATGATACCCTCTGCTACTGAGGGATGTGAGGACGACCGGAAGAAGTGGCCTTGAATAGTGATTAAAGGCAGTTAATGTTTCCCGCTGAGCTGCAACAGACTGCAAGGATTCGCGTGACATCAATTTTGTCATCCACCGAAATAGTGCTTTAAACAAGGGCTTACTATGAACGGAGACAGTATGGGGAGATTCTCCATTATCCACACATTTTGACTTTCGAGATGCTTTGATTTGTACATTCATTCAGTAAATGGAGCCCAAAAACAGCAGGATACTCTAAATTCTCCAGACATCCTGTGCTTTGTCTACCCACTGTGTTCGGCACACCTCAGAATAACTACTGACACAACGTTGGAGTCTAATTTGTAACTAGAGTCCACATTGGTCATGCAGAAACCATAAATTGGTAAGGACAAAATAAATTAGCTTAGTGTAAATTCATGCTTTGAACACAAACCAAAAACACAAAAGGCAAAATACACTCGATCCTCCTGCTATAGTAATATTTATAATCCTCAGAGTGTTTCAGATTATTCATCGCTTCAATGTTTGTAGCTACAGAATCAGAAAAATAATTGCATTTTCTGAGGCCTCGTCTCCAGATTGTTCATTGGTTAATGTATTCTGATTTTACTGCATTTTTGTGGTTTAGCTAAATTATAGCAACAAATTTGGAAGGGAGCAATTCATTTTAAGCCCCTGTGTTTAGAATATGAGCAGTTGTAAGTGTTTCTTTAGTAGATCTATTACAACTCTGTCTTCACAAAATTATGTTCCAATACAGCTTAGATGCATTTTCAGTTATGTTTTAAAAGAAATGTATTTTCTCTAAGTAATGTTACATTATAATGTAGAACGGGGGCATTTCCACTTTGACTAACCAAAAAAAGTCCAGATTTAGGGGTTAGAGGGGTGGTTCGTGGCTCAGGTTTGACACAACACTTTCACCCAAGAGACTGAAGGTTCACATCCTGTGTGAGACTTTTAGTCTTAGACTTCAGTTGCTCTTTTACTCACTGTTTAGTTTCATTTTCACTCACTGTTTGGTTAACTTCATACTTCAGATTAAAATACACCCTTTTACAACACGTTTGAAGCTTTTCCATTTTCTGGGTTACTACGGTGCTGAGTCCCAGCTTTTCTAATATTTGACTGGTCGGCTGAAAGTGAGTGACAGTAAAGCAATAAGACAAACGGCAAAGACATGTTAATTAGAAATGTATTCGTGAGACATCACAGACAAACATCATCCAGGAGATAATGCATTTCTCTGAAAATGGAATTAAGAATGCAGTTTAGCTGTACAGGAGACAAGGCTCATTTGTTAACAGCTTTAACTCAATGACCCACAACATAATTCATAGAGATGACTCACAACATAGTAAAACACACTTGCAATAATAAGGTTATAATTGCATTAAAAAGCACTGAAATGCTCTTTAGGTGCATACTGCTACAATAATATATGTTATAAACTATTTGTTAAGGGTTGATCTGACTCAAAGTAAGGGGATACCTACTTGGAAGTGCTAAAGTAATTGAAGAAAAAAAGATTAACGTGGAAAAAAACTGGTTAAAAAGCATCGGCAAGGCTGCTGCACATTCATCATGTCATGACGCCCTTTACATATTTTCCCTTTTTGGCTGATAGCATCACTGGTGAGTTAGCAGCCAGATGGCCTGTGTGCCTCTACAGCTGACTCACACTAACTGGTTCTGAGGCTTTGCTCTCCACTACAGGCTGTTAATCATGCTATTCTGAGGCACAGTCAGCCGTTTCTCCCTTTCCCCTGATATACGGCGTTTAGCAGAATGGCAGCAAGATGATTAAATCTTGTGTTGCAGGAGTGTTGCACAAAGAAAGAGATTGCCTGTGTGCAGCCGAGCCGATGCTGGATGTGATTGAGTCGTCCTTGTGATTGGAACCCGGCCTCCCCCGGCCTCTCGCCTGCCCTCCCTTCATCTCCAGACTGGTTGTGGCTTGTAACCATGGCGACAGCTGGTCTTGTTACCTGCTCAGAGGGGGAGGGAGGGGAGCTCGTGACTTTGAAGCTTGGGTTACTAGCCACGGTGGACGGACCGAGGTCGAGCGGAGATGTTGGGGGGAGGGGGACTTCACACAAAGACCATACTGTTCTCCTCACATCCATTCACTGCTCCAGCAGCCAGAGAGGGAAACAAGATCAATAGCATGAAGTAGTTGATTAGAGTAACTCAATATTACGAGTTAAGTTTCCAGAGATGCTTTTAGAGCAGCCGTATCAGCCCCTATCTGTCATGTAAGCAGACAGAATCATTGCCAAGCTCCACACACCATGAATAAACTCCTAAAAGTAGGACTGACTTCATCACTCCCAACGGGTATCCTAGTGACACATATTTACCTTAGCGTCATGCCGCAATCACATAGCTTACACTGGAGGGGAGCAGCAGTTTAATGTGCTCTCCCCGGAGATCTGAAGCAGGTTTCATTAATTGTACGCACAGAAATGAGCATGCGCCGCAGCCGTCAAACAAACCATCTTTGAATTGCTTTGGTGTAAGTTTTCTCTCAATAGTCTCAGTAATTTGTCTCTCAGCCTTTAGTGGATCTGCACTATGTACCTCGCCCTGACTAGTCTGACTTCAAGGCCCCCTTCAGTCTTTATTTACACACTGACTTATTATTGAGAGGCTGCTTTACACAGAGAAGTAATTAATTTTTGACTAATGATGTGCCAGTTGCTTGACAACAGCAATTACATCTTAATGAGTGAAAAGCTTAGTGTCAAATGATTGAGATGCAGCTGGATTGGTGTTAAATAGCTTTTAAGCCCATAGAAAAGCCAATATGACAACATGTGTGGGCTAAATACACATTTTCATCTTCAAACATTATCCTGTGGAGTGTGATTAATGTGGGGGCACTGAAGTCTGGCTTTGGTGAGTTATGGATTTTCTAAATGATTGAAGAGTAATATTTAAAGTCTGAAGGCTGAAGGGCAACAGACAGACTACAATCTTTAAAGCCGCAGTTTTCCGAGCTTTTCAAATACGCCACTAAGATGGTCGGAGGCTCACCTTTGTGTTTTCTGTGTGGTTTGCTCTCAGCAGAGTGAGGTGAAGTCAACACTGAAACTGTACATTCACTCAGCGCCGAGCAGCTGCGCAAATGGCCTCAGGTCTCCCCTAGAAACAGGCCAACGCATTCCAGAGACGCATCAATGGGATTTGTTGTTCTGATGGAGCGAGGCAGGCAGTGGCCAGATTTGGAAGGACTGTTGCCATGGAGACCACTCCAAGGGCCAAAAGCAGCTGTAGACAGTCAGCTGATGCCCTTTGGGTAAATCCTTTCAAACATGATTTGCTTACTTCTTTATTTATTTGTTTCACTTTCAGCTAAGAGACAAGCCTCTCAGGATGCTCAAATTGCCTCCACCATTTTGTATCTGGTGAGCAGACGCAGGTGGAAAACTGCTTTATTGAACCTTTCCGGATTTTATGTGTATGTAGACATACGCTAACATTCAAAAGTTTGGGGTCACCTAGAAATGTTCTTATTTTTGGAAGAAAAGCAGCTTTTTTCAATGGCGATAATATTAAATTAATCAGAAATACAGTCTTGTTAATGTGGTAAATGACGATTCTAGCTGGAAATGGCTGGTTTTTAATGGAATATCTACATTGTTTCCAACAACCATCACTTCTGTGTTCTAATGGTACTTTGTGTTAGCTAATTGTGTTGAAAGACTAACTGTTGATTAGAAAACACTTGTGCAATTATGTTAGCACATGAATAAAAATGTGAGTTTTCATGGAAAACACGGTATTGCCTGGGTGACCCCAAACTTTTGAACAGTAGTGTAAATTTCTGATGTGAAAAGTATGATATGTGACTAAAGAGGTGAAATCATAGTCACAACAGAAAGACAGTGGGCTATAATTGTTGTAGTCACCTTTCAAGCAACTGAACCAAACATATTTGCTGTTTTCTCTGTTTTATATCTTTGTAAACTGAATATCTTTGTGTTTTAACTGTTGGTTTAGTAAAAACATGTCTGAAGATATCTCTCTGGAAGACTACTGTAACTACATCAGTAGGTTTTTGGCCTCTGGAAAAGAGGCCCTCAGTCTCCAAGCATACTTCCTTATGTTACACTCCGTGTTAATGTATTCAGCATGTCACCATGTGAGTCACATGTTGCATGTGTTTTGTGTCTCTGTCGAACAGGCCGCTGTCTGTGTGAGCGGTGGCGAATTGGACCTGTTTGAACAGATAATGTGGTCCAGCACGTCAAAGAGGACAATGTGATCTTTTCTGGTCCGGAAGAGAGTGCGTAACACTATCTGCAGCTTAAATGGAGCGAGATAAAGAGTCATGTATCAGCACTGCTGCTATCCTGCAGGAGACAACAGTGGGTGTGGGTCATCGCTCAGTTTCCAGTTGCTGTTTTGTGCAAGTCATGAATGATATTCTTACACCATGTGAGCCGACCTCACCTTATTATCAGGGAATATCATGCTACAAGCAAGATAGGAGCAATGTTATGTAGCCTTATAGCTCACTAGTGTTTTCTTTCAGGATTAGTCAGTCACAGTCAGAGTAACCTGGTTTGGTGTCAGGACTGCAGGTGATTAAACAAAGCTGCAAAATCTTGCTGCGCTTATTTGAACCTCGTGGAGTTTACACAATTACTGATAGCCGGTGACATATTTTATCTGCCGTCAGCACTGTGCACTGTCTGAACGGCCGAGAGGACAGATGTGGCTGTGAGTAACTGCAGTTTTGTGTTAAATGGAAGTTAATGTGCTTTGCATGCAATTTCCGATGATTCAGTATCTACATTTTCAAATCCCACTGCAAAACTTGTGGTCACTTCGCCACCACAACGGTGACGTTCCAAAGGTCTGGCATTTTAACCTGACAGCAGTGAAAGGTTGACGTGGGTGTGTGTTTGTGTGTGCACGATGCCGTTTGTTTGCACTGCAGCTAATCCGGCTCACCTTACCTTGCTCTACCAGTAATCGTGGGAAAGAATGCAGCTCCTCCACTGTACTTGTTTTCCTTTGTGTCGGAGGTGTGGCTGGGTCATTATGTGGAGCGCTGCCACTGCTTCTCATGACAGTCATGCCTCCCAGGTGTCACCTTTCTAGATCATCATGTTGATACTGTAATGGGGAAAGACTCTAAACAAACTGGAGCTTGAGTGACCTCATTTGCCTCAGGAGGTTCACAGCAAACAGCCATGGTTTCCTTTTACATTCATCATTGTGCTCTGAAACTGTAATTAGTCTGAAAGGCAGATTTGGATGAATGGATGGAGCTGGTCCAGCTTCACTCTGTACCAGAAATGATTAGGATTTCATTGCTAAAACTGTATTAGCAGAAATGATTTAATGATGCAGATAGATCATTACATAGAGCCCAACTTACAGACAATCAAACATAGTGCATAAAATTGGTAATATGTTTTGAAATATGTCAACAGCTCTTTCAGTTCGCTGCATTTACAGTTTATACACAACACAACGGATTTATAGCTGAAGTCCATTTGAGGCCCCAAAATTCAAAGCACTTCTGCAGCTTCACTTCTCTTCTGTACACATCAGCAAAAGGCCTCAGAAGGGTAAATGTTGGCCACTTGGCTGAAGTTTGGTAGTGCTCCGCCACATTTGGGCCCATTTAAAGCAATGTTTCCCAGCCGTCAGCAGCTGCTTTCCATCGAGTGGCATTTTCCTTGTCTACCACCCCCCTTGCTCCTCCCCGATGCTATCCCCCCTCCACCACCACCACCATCCCCTCTTTCTTCACGTCAAACTTGGCAGGCGAGTTTACACTCCGATTTTCAAAGCCGCCCTGTTCTCTGTCAAATGTTGCGTGGCAACATCAAACGCTCTGCCGGACAGAGCCTTCCTGGGATTCCAGCGTGGTGGGCGGATAATTGGAGGCAGGCCTCAGCGGATCTGGCAGATGTGTGATGAGTTTTTACTGGAGCGTTGTTTTTTTTTTCTTTTTTTTTTGGAGTGGTGACTATGTGTGTGTGAAGGGGGAGTGAGAGATGGTGTTTAGAGGGAAAACATAAGGGCTTTCTTTGTTGTCATCCCCTGCTCCCTCCCTAAAGCTGGTCACAGGGGCGTCGTATTGGCCAAGTGGCCAAGTAAGGGCTGATTGTGGCAGTAAACATTGCATACAGACACGATATCTGAACCCAGCATGTGGAATTTGAATGTCTTAGGTCTGACTCACAAAGCCTTTCAGTCTCCAAAAAAATTCCACATGTCCTGTTCGTCTTTTTCTCGGTTTCACTTTTTCTGGAAGCTGGATTTTTCTGTTACTTTTGCAAGAAACACCCAGATAATTACTGGGCACCCTTGTCTGGGGGTTGACCGCAGTTTTGGATGAAGGTCATTACAGTCGCTGTCAAGCATATAGTGATTGCAAAGACATGCAGGAATTCCTTCCCACTTTTCCCTCCACCCGCACACCCCACTGTAAAAGCAGGAATGCTGGACTTGGATTCTTAGTTTTCCTGTCCATCCATCATTGAGCAAGCATAACAGGGACCCAGACCAGCTCCTCCCAAGCCAAGGGTGGGCTTCCATTGAAAGTGCAAGAGGCCAGGGCTCTGTGGAGGGCTGTGGAGAGGGAAGAGAGTTTGGGGGGGTTATTGGGCTCGGGAAATTGTTAGACAGAGAGGGAAATGGACAAAGGAAAAAAAAAAAAGACATGCAGACAGAGTTCCAAGAAAAAAAGAATGAAACAGCCCTCCCATGTTTTGGTTAAGTCCCTTGGGCTCATGCAGACAGTATTAGGTTTAATTTTTTTCTTTTTACACAGGAAGGCGGTGCAGATGTTCCTGAGAGCAGGCCTGCGGTTTCCCTGTTTTCCTTTTGCTAGTCTGTTCCTGGCTCTCCAGCGTTGCCAAGGCGCTCCCTTACTCGGTGCTGGCGTTTTTGTTTTTCCTGAGAGTGGGGCTCCAACAGGAGGGTCATCTCCAGGCCAGCTCCAAATGAGAAATAGTTGGCCGGCTGCCCTGGCGGCCGCTCAAATCCGCCCTTTTGAAAAGATTACTGTGCTGCTGCTGCCGCCGCCTCCTGTGGGGCATGCCAGATCTGCTGAGGGGAGAGGAATGTGCAGGAGGGCTGGAGGAGGGAGGGTGAGAGCAGGGAGGAGAGGGGGGCACCGAGGGGCCACATTTCATTCGACCTCTTTCAGAAAGTTTTTCTCATTACTTTTCTTCTCCCTCTCCTCCTCAAATGTTTCAATTTCTGCTGCACAGAACAGGCCGCGGACTGTTCACAAATAAAACCTGACAGGGTTTTTCCACTCAGCCAAGAGCTGTGTGACACAGTCCAGTTCAGCCGCCTCCTCCCTTGGTTGTCTTTTGGCTGCTTGTTTTTGTTTCTTAGGGACTAGTGATGAATGATCGATTGATAGCGTTAAGGCCCACTGTGGGACTGCCGCTGGCTATCTCTGCTAAGCTGCTTTGCCCGATAGGCTGCTGACTGTGGAGACTCCAAAGCCAGAGCAATAAAAGTTGATTTGTGGGGGCACTGTGAGAAGCCCCAGACACTTAAGAGAGGTGTGCATGTCTCCTCTGGCCTGTCACAATCAATAGTACCCCACCACTGCTGGGCCTCCCTGTCTCCACCGTGTTTACTCTTAAATAATGCATCACACTCTCACACAAATACCTTCCATTCACACTCGGGATGGAGACCATTAGCCGTGGCCATGTGGAACAATGAAACACAGCTTCTGCCTCTTCTTTCTTTTTGTACAGCCAACAGATAGAGCATTTTCCTTCTCCTAAGTGCTTCTGCAAGGCATCATTTTAGTGCTGCCTGACCTAATTGAACAACCTCAACATCCAATCTTTTCAGGCTCAGATTACACACCCTCCTAGTTTCAGCTCGGATTAACCTCTGAAGAGAACTCTATAACAATTAGTGGAACAATGAAGATAAAAGGCCTTGCCTGAGCTAGGTTGTCAGAACCTGACATATTTTTCCCCTCTTAACAACATGCCCAGAGGGGACACATGCCTCCATGTTGTATTTATGAAAAGGGTTACCACAGTAGATATAATGGTATGTTAACAAGGTGTCAAGCACAAGGAAACACTTTCCCTCTATTGTATGTCATTGTTTATGATTTTTTTAGTGATCATGTTACTGGAGACTTTGATAAATGCTGAGTAATTACATCACTCCTCTGCCATATGAATGTGGGAGCCTCCTCAGGGATCATTAGCTGCTGACAGATTTGGAATGATGAGGCCTTGGTGGGTGGTCCTTATCTGAGAGTCAGGAAACAGGGCCAGACCCATAAACACTCTGCTCACCACAGAGGAAGCACCCGTGTATGGAGACCACACCCTAAGTTGCTGTAAAGCTTAAATGTGCCAAAAATATAAGGGGGCCTAAATCTCTATTCAGATCTTATTGTCTCACAGCCCTTCTGGGCAGAGAAACAACAACCCAGCTTGGTTTAATTTGCGAGACTGGTCTGTTCCAGTAAACATCACCGTGCATGCAGGCAGAGTTAGATGACTGCTATCAGCGTGTCTGCTCTATGCTAACACTATAAGAATCACAGTGTGTGTTCCTGAGTCACATCATCTGCTTAGCAACATGCACGCTGGGGAGAGCAGGACAGAGCGATGTGATTGGGGGAGACCAGGACCCTCAGGACACAGAGCGCTAATTGCAAAGCTGTTTTTCTCCTCCATTTTTAACAGATGCAATACGCCAGCCACAGAAAAGGGGTTGCATAACAGGATTTTACAGCAGATACCTCCTCCTCCGTGGCTCTCCCTCCATTTCCACCCTTTTATGCACTACCCCCACCCTCTTCCTAGCAACTCCATCTCTTCCTCTCCATCCTCTCATAACAGCTGGGGCTGAGCCAGATAGTTCTGATGCTATTTTAAAGCTTACACACAGGCAAAAGAGGGGGAAAATTCTGGTATTTGTTTTTACTGCAACCAGTGTGAAAAATGCACTTTTATACGTGTGTATTTAGGACACAAATGAAAAATCTTTTGTTAATTGGTTTGGAGGCAGTGTTGTTGACCTGACTGGGGTCTTTGGCAGTGCTGACAAAGAGCTCAGTATGGCCAGCCTTTGTGCAGCAGAGCTGGAAGAGCGGTTTCCATATTGAGACAATATGCACCGTGACCCCTGACCCAGCTCAGAGGCGGCGGCTAGAGAGCACTCAGAGCCTCGCTATCCAGAAACACAAAGCATTCCAGGCTCACACACATCTACAAATAAGAGAAACAGAAAACATGTTGGCACAAGCAGACGACGCACACATGCACACCAACTGTTACTTTTCGTTCATCAACCCTGCGGGCCAGAAATTACACATGCAAGCGTTTTGCTGTCTGACGGGGGCAGGGCAGACTTGGCTGGGGGAGCTGAGAATATTTGCAACACACACACACACACACACACACACACAGACTGGTGATCTCACTTTGTAAGGGAAGGCGAACATGAAGTATTTGTTGCCACGGGGCCAAGAGAGCAAGAGAGAGGGTGGTGGTGGGGGGATTTGTTGTGCTTTGTGGGAGATGGGAGGGAATTAGACATAGCTGTTATATGACTTTTTGTTCAGCGCAGTTTCCACATCGGTCCCAGGGAAAACAAACAGGAATTACGCAATGCTAATGTTACTCAACCCTGATTACAGCCTTTCATGTGAACATCAGGGAAGGGATGGTGCTGTGTGTCAGGGTGTGCGTGCATACATGTGCAATGAATACACAAAAATAAAGGACTTCTGCTTTTGAGCACAAAAGCCCTTCTTTTCTACATCTCTGCTGTCTTCTTTTTGCATGCATGTTTATATGTGATGGTGCATGTCCCATATCCTAGGAACACACTATTATGCACTCTTTCCATGTTTGGATGACTGCATCTGCCACCCACAATATCTCTCGCAGTGACATCCAGTGTGCTGAGCGTGTTTTGATGTTTGTGTGCTTGGCTAGCGAGGGTGATAGGAGGATAGTCCAGAAATAGAAATGTTTCATGAAAACATCAGAATGGGGAATCATTTCACTGTAAAGACTAGTTTCATAATCGCCCTGGAGGAACCGAGGCTTGTCTGTTCCATTTGAGCTCCCTTTTTGCCCTAATTCACTTCTGCAACTCGAATGTATTTAACCCAATGTCAGCTCTGACTACCCTCGATCCCTTATCCCAGCCTTTTCTCCTGTCAGGTCATGTTTGTTACGAAAGAGTTGAGTGCATTTTTTTTTTTGTCAGTGAAGTGCTGTTAACATCAGAGCTATGATGATGACTGAGTTACAGTATGAGAGGATGCAATCATCCTCCATCTGAAAGCTGGTCAGCAGAGAGGAGGACAGCCATGAGTAAACAAGGTGTGGCTCCGTTGAGACGATTTTCAGAGAAATATATTTTCCTGACCAATCATTCTCTGAGTCATTCTGTTTTTGAGTATTCTCCTGAGATTTGTGTACACTGAAAGCAGCCCAGTCTCACAGCCTCCCCTAGCAGGGTGCTATGAAATAGACTTGTCAGGGCTCAGGGCACAACAGAGAATGTTTATGTAAGAGGTCAAAAATAGGCAGCACATTTTGTCATGTTTAACGTTAGTCATGAGTTCACCAACTCTCTCAGCACAGTATCAAGAGGCCATTCAATGTGGCCTCCACTTTCTGTTTTTTAAACTCCAGTAAGAAATGCAGCCATGCTAGCTCATCTGTGAGGCTATTGTGTGCATTTTATGGACCCTAAATAACCTCCAATATAATGCACTGTATTATTGCTTGTGCTTATCACTCGGTTTGTTCTTTTGTAATTTCACATGTATTATGTTAAATTGCAATTACTACTGTAATGTTTTAGTGGGTTAATTTATTATTACAATGACCTACAATCACACAGGCACTCTGGGCAGCTTTGGGGTTAATTGAGTAAAACATAGGGGCGAATATATGTCACCCTGACAGCATCTAGTATGCAGTCATGTTACACTGTTGTGCGAAAGAATTAAAGAAATTATTTGTGTGTCTTCAAATGTTCAACATTATAATTAGATCCTTTTAGCTAAATGCTAACATCAACATGATAAAATACTCACAGTGACAATGCTATCATACTGCCAAGGTTGACTGTTACTCTGGCAACCATCTTGATTCAGTGAAACAGCAGAAAGCAAAACTAAAGCTGACCATTTTCCAGGGACTAGGAATGTCTTGAACATTTGTTTTCCCCAATCCATCCCACTGTTCTTTAGATACTTCAGTCTTGATTCTGGACTGTATAAATGATGGACATAGTGACTGTGGCAGTTTGTGGACTACTGTTTTATAGTTTAGCATTTGGTCTTCTTGTTTTTTGATAACAATGAACGGGGTTTGACTATTTGACAAAGAACTTCAGGATGGTGATTTCGTAACGACCTGTCAATTAAAACATATCCTGCTGTATATCGTATTTTCCTCTAAATGGGACCATAATTTAAAAAAATGAGCTTAAAACTGTACTAAAGAATACGTGAAACTAGCCTTTAAGACCATAAACGCATTAGGAAAATGTTTACTGGGGTAATAAATCAAGTGAGAGTTAGAGGCATTTTCTCATACGCTTCTATGCAATCTGAATTCTTTTTGCAAAAAGAGGAGTCGCCTCCCGTTGGCTGTTGAAAATGTATGTTTAAGGCACTTCTGTGCAGGGTTCACTCTTTAGACCCCGAGGATATTTCCATTTTTTTATGTACAGTCTGTGTTCTGAATCAAAGCATTGGACAGAGCAACCAACCAGCACAACAGCCATCAGTCCATACGTGATGTCCCATATGACTTACTAAACATTAGTGTTCATACTGTGGTGAGTCAAGCAGAAAATTGAGTCACATATTTCATAACATGAATGAGTAACAGCATCTGACAAACTCAGCATTTCATGCACCGCTTTATTATTGCAGAGACTGCCAGTAAATTCCACAGGGGTGTCTCTGCTGACCTAACATAACGCCTCTTTCATCATATACATATATTGAATATGTAAACTGTCCCACGGCTACCATCCTCAGCATTTTCAATAATGTGAAAGCCATACACTGAGAGCTGTTAATCACTATGATGTCCTCGCTTGCACAGAGAGAGACAGGTACAATGACACAGACACAAGGCCTCACATATAAAGCCACCGTCTGGGGTGTGAGGTGTTTGTATGGACTATTGAGCCCAGTTAAGATGAAGTCTAAGCTAATCCTCATAGAAAACTCTGTGCTTTGTTCCCTAAAAATGACCTATATACCAATTCCAATCTCCTAAAAAGAAAGACCTGATTGTCAAATGGCAAATCCAAACCTATCTCCCCTCACCGTTTACCCACACAACCTGCTAACCCAACCCGGCTCCAGCCTGAACGCCAAATCAATGTGGATCCAGATCAATAGGCTTATTAGAGCTGCAGTTGAGTGGTGAACAAAGCCGATTAGCTGAGTCTACACAGCATGTCCCCTCAGGTTGAAGAGAAACACAGAGAAGGTCACCAGTCACAAGGTCATTACGCCCTGTGGAGCTGCTGGTTGTACATACTGAGACGACCCTCTGCCTCTCAGCACATATGATTAATAGAATTAGACTCTGGGAAACATTGATCAGCACTCTCTGTGCTTGCTCTGATCCATGCAGAAATCCCATTGATTTTTAATCATGTTTAGCTCCCTTTTGGAACAATGCTCGTTCTGCCTCTAATGCTAATGTTTGAAGGAACCACTTGAACCAATAGATGTAAAGTTCTAAGATATGCAAGCTTGAAGAGAGCTTCCCAACTAGCTTTGCTTCAAAAATTTGCTGTGAGCCTTTTAAAGGTCAATGAGTGCAATAAGCCTTCTTTTGTGACTATTTCCGTGGACGCCTGAGGCTGATCAGTGAGGTGCGAGCTGATGGCGAGTCAAAGAAAGCAATGTTCTGCATTCAAAGGATATGACATGAATGTCCTGAAAGTCACAGCTCGGCTCATTTTTGTTACCAAAGAACATGTCTGAAAAGCTGCCAAAAGACACTCAGCACTTTGTGAGTTCTGCCTGTATAGGTGGTATAAAACTGCATACATGGGGGGAATGAAAGAGACATATTCATGCTTTCAGGGTAATTTCATCATGATGGGAACCAGAGGCCTTATAAACCTTTTCAATCAGCAACTTTCGTGCAACTTACGGGCTTTCCATGACCAACATGAAGGTGGTTTCCTTCCATTAGAGTATACAAATTGATAAGACTGAGTCAGGTATAATATAAATGGAACAAATGCTGAATATGTGATTTGTAAGGTGGGTAACACTTGGTGAGCTTGTGAAAAAAGACAAGATAAACACTATGGGTTCAATGTAAAAACAGAGACCACTGTGTTTAATTGGAAAAGCAACTTTCCCAGGACCTTCACATGTGTGACTACTATGTGCGGCCAAAGATGAATGGGCTGCTCTTTCTCCTTTTCCAGAGAGATACAGGCCTTGTGTTATGATCCCAACTTTGTGAATAGGCTCTCTACACTATCCTGAAACTAATAGGGGGAGTAGGACTGTCTTTGTCTGCTCTGACCCCCCTCCCAGCACAAAGGCCACCTTTGACTGGGAGGCCTATAATGAGTTAGAGGCAGCAGTGGAGCAGAGGCCAGGGGAATATTTGATGACTAAGAGGCTGCATATGCCACTGTAAGAACTGTGTGATTAATGAATGCAGCATCATCACAGATTGGCCTTCACCCAGTGCTCTGAGATCATCACCTCCACTCCCGCTTCCCGACTCAGCCCAGATTAATCTAAGAAAGGAAATGTATACTTGAACATATGGATTATTTCCCTGCAGTGAAGTAAACTTGCATGTCATTTGGGTAGTTTTTATAAAGTCAGTGAGGTGTGCTGTAGATGTGCGGATATTGATCTGGAGCTTTATATCTTGTGTGCTTGCTCAGGGTTTATTTGCAGCTGCTGTTACTGGAAATGCATCCCTGGAGCGATCTGGATTCAGCTGATCCAATTAAAACGCTGTGAATAATTGATCTGACAGTGAAACTGAGCCCTGTCACATGGGAGCGGTGACATCATCATTTAAGGGTTGAAAAAGTACTCCTGTGCAGCTGGACTGCCCCGGGTCGTTTGTTCCACAATCAGTTCACTGTATCTGATTACCGCCTGTGAAGGACACAAAGCAGACAATGTGGACAGAAGGGGAGGTTACACCAACATTATAACGCTCAGCAAGACTGTACCAAGACAACCGACTCACTGATAGCTGGGGCCTGGAAACTCACGAGACTGTCACATTGCAGTCTGCAAACCTGACCCCACTATGCAGAGAGAAATTAACCTCTGATTTGATGTGGCTACACTGCTGAAGCCGAGGTTACTTTCTGCTAAAGAAAACAAATCTTCCTTTGTTTCCTTTCTCACAGTCATTGTTTGCCTCTCGTTTAGGACTTCTTCTGCATTGCGTGCTACAAAGGCCATTCCTTAAGAAGACCTCCATATGAACCAGATGTACTCGTGGGTCGATTATCTTCTTGGCCATGAAATAAGGTGCAAATAGAAGCCATGTTTGGCCCTGGCCTTGGAGGAAGCTTAGATTGTAATATCTAATGAAACCCCTCCAGAGAGGTCTGCCCCTACCGCTCACCGCTTTTTCATCTAGATCTGCACCACAAATGAGAAAAGGAGGCTGTTGAACATCCAACATCTTGTCTGAATTAGACTCTAACCCTTGGGCAGGAGGGGGAGGCTGTGGTAGGGGTGCTCTCCATCTCTTCCTTCAGTTTCTCACAGGGGGAGGAAAGGGTGTGGGGTCCCACTTACAGCTGAGTCTCATGCTACAAACATTTTGCTGGGTTGGCACTTCTGATCCGGTCATAGTGAACTCACAGGTCTGATGAAATCATCCAGTGTTTGTTCCCACATGGTCACACAGTCATCGTGCATCACTGTGTAATGTCCAGGTTTGTAAAGTGGCATTATTGCTGTCTGGCTGGGGAGAGCTTGGATAATCACCATGTGAGCCTGATTCAGAGACTCCAGTTTAATGTGGTTCCAGTCTTAATTTGCCTTCTCTGTCTGGATCAAAAGCAGAATTCTTTACCACTTTTGTCATTAAATGAGCTGTGTTTGGCAATTGGGTCGCTACAAGTAGCACCACGACTAGTTGAACCACATGTCTAAATCGAAATAAATAGCTTTTAGGAGCAAAGCTCTTTTATTGATCAAGTAGCATGGTAGGTAGCGTCCATGCAAGCTACATTTATCTGAACATTTCTAAAGCGAAAAGCACAGTCGAGCTTTCATTGTAACCTGAAATAGAATTAAAAATGAGTATGTGAAGACAGTACCATACACTGACATATAAAACCAACAGCAGAACTTCTATTTGACCATGGCATCCTGCTCACTACTAGCTAGCTAAGTGTTTTTCACTCACAAATTAAACATAAAAATAAGCTGCTTTAGACACATTAATGCAACATAGCCTGCCGCATTTGTGCAGGGGTAAATTTAGTGTAGTGAAGCTTTATTTAGCGCAGTGTAAACTGCTAACTTAGCATGCTACACTTTTCAAGTAGCTTTCCTAACAGTAGTTATGAGACTGCGACTATATATGCTAACACTCCATAGCTCAAATTGTGCATTAACGTTGGTTAAAAAAAAGAAAAAACAGAAATGCCTCGACTGCTGCTGGAGGCATCAAAACATCTTGTAACATAGTAAACTCTACAGATAAATAAGTGTTTTTTCAATTTGGTTTTTGAGAGGAGCTAAATGAGATCAGAAACTGCTCTCATGTTTGCGTATTAAGTATGCAAGCTAGCCTTGTAATCAGACTGAATTATGTTTCTTGTTAATAAATCATCCAGACTGTATAATTAGCTCTTTCTTATTGTGAATGGAACTGCTACTAGCAGAAATGAAAACTTTCACATTTTTATTATTGTATTCATAACTGAAAGTCAGCTTACAAGACAGTCGTGTCAGCTCAATAGGCCACATCACACGTATAAAAATTGTTAAGCAAGTTGGAGATTTGGGCACAAATTTAAGCCTTATCTATGCAAACAGATATTTTTTTCTAGACAGACACACCTCATCAGTCTTTTTACATGTCTCCATACACATGAAAATGCAAAAACAACTAGGGCGCTACAACAACCCACCTACCAGCACATCTACATCTTATTTTAGATGTCATTTCTTTATTCCACAAGCAAACAGAAACATGAAAATGTGAATTTATAATCATGTACTGGAACGATTTCCTTACAAACAAGCTTAAAAAACCCATTTCTGTACATATTATACTAACAACATACCAGGTATGCTGGTCAAAGCCAGCCGAGATGCTAAGCAATACATTTTAGCACAAAAAGCATATATTCCAAAATGTTTAACTGATTCTTTAATTAATAAGCATTTGAAGGGAAATTTGTCTGGACTGTCATCTCTCTAGTATTAACTGCCAAACAATTTTGAGTAAAGATGAAGTTGATTTAAATACTTCTTTCTTCCCCATTTTGAGAAGGTTGGTCATAGCAAACTTGGCCACACATTTCTCCATGAATCGAGTCATTGGCACTTCAAGCGTAGAACGAGAGGACCCTGTCAGTTAATTAGAAGAGGGCAGTGACGGCTCCATCCATCAAATTACATTTTCTTTATCCCCCAAACCAAGTCTAGTTGGAAAATTTCCCTCATCCGTCAAATCGGAGAACATGTCCAACTGCAAAGACCACAAACGAGTGGAGAGCTGGAATGAAATCTTTCGAGCAACACACTGACATGAGCTCGACCTCCCAGAAAAGGTCATGCGGTGTTACCATGGCAATGGGGAACACCACCGGTATGTTAAAAAGGTAGCCAGGAAGGGGAGCAGGGGGTGTCTAAACTAAATCTACAGCTGAGGTA
This sequence comes from Amphiprion ocellaris, assembly GCF_022539595.1. Lineage (NCBI taxonomy): Eukaryota > Metazoa > Chordata > Actinopteri > Pomacentridae > Amphiprion > Amphiprion ocellaris. Next base: position 16,776,263 of record NC_072781.1, on the reverse strand, counting down.
TTTCAGTGGGTGGGTGCGGATGCATGTTGAATATTAAAATATCTCCTCTAAATGAAGTCAGAGTAGCTGCGCCTCCATTCATTACACCATTCTGATGTTCCATAACCATTAACATCTGTTAAAGCCCAATACGCACCATGACACATCCAGTTCTCTGGACAAGGAGGGTATTTTTAGACATGTACTCATTAGTGCTAAGAGATCATTTGTAATGAAAGACAGGAGGGGAGAAGGAGGCCAATAACACTGTGAAAGATGGTATCCATATTCAAATACCTGAGGAGCGGAGTGGATTTAACTGGTAGTGAAAAGAGCAGAGGTGAGATGTGAGGGGCAGGCCAATCAAAGATTCCGAGGAGGGCAACGCAATAAAATAGTCAGGGCAAGGTCAAGAAAATTATACAGCACATTATGCAGTATGTGAATGCTTCTAGCTCCGCTTCTAAAATATAGACTACACATGTAACCTCTAACTAATTACTTATGCTCATAACACTGCAACGCTCTCTGGACTGAATCTATTGTTCTCACTGGGATCAACATTCCTCCAGTAATTCACCATAATTCAAATGAGCTCGTCAGTTCTATTAGCAGAACGGCTATCATTCAGAATCAGGCGTGGTATTGATTAACGGACTCTCCTCATTGAGAATCGTTCCATTATTCCTCTCGGGGATGATATACATCCTGCAGTCAACATGTACCATATTTCCTGTTTTGGTCATACAACGGTGTTATCAAATTGTGGAAGGGTTATCTGTTTTTCTGTAATGGCATTCTGATTTAATTTGCTGCAGGACGGAAAGTGCCGTGCAATCCGTCTCTTTCTGCAGGTAGAGGTTAGATTGGATAAGAATACAGTGCCATTGTCTTACAAAGTGAGGACACAAACACAGATAGGATGGCAGACAGTTCTGCCGCTTCCCTCCTCCTGCATCTCTGTCAGTGGGATGTACCCTGATACAACAGTGACCCCTGGTGGATGCACTCGCTACTTAAACTGTCAATGAACTTAAAGCAACCACGTGTAATTTTCCAGGTGTTTTTACAGACTAAAAACGATTCCAAATATAACGTTTATGAACTGTCATTAGTATGCTGCTCTTAACTAAACCCTTATTTAAGTACCAGATGCTGTATCAAGCGCCAAATGTGTCAAAATGAAGCCAAAAAAGGAAAAACAAAAAAAGCGCAAAAGACTTGGAAATGGCAGGCAATCTGAATATGCTTTTGCATATTTCATTGTAACTATGACCCACGAGCCTGGCACTGTCACTGGCAAAACAGGAAAACACAGTGGAGTGATGGACTGACTCATTTTGCCAGAGCGGCCTTTGTGACCACACAATTAGCCTCAGAACAGTGAGCACACCAAATATCCGAGTGCCACTCCACAGGGATGCCAAGTTGGTCTGTGGGCACAAATGGAGTTGGCCAGTTTGGCCGGTGATTTCACTGCCATGTGAGGCCAGTCATTGTCCTCGCAGGCAGCCGGCAGATGGGACAGAGACGTGGCCAGGTGCTGAGAAGTCAATGATGGAGTAATAATACAATAATGTTAGTATTAATAGTCATTTATACTGAGAAGCTGAAACATCTGATGAAATCCAGATTCATCAGTAGTCCTGTGCTGTGAATTCAGCCAACTGTTTGGCTTTGGAAAGGAATGTTTCACTCTATTTTTACAAGTTGCAATGCTTTGTAAACAAAGGTCTTACAAGGTTGGAACAATGAATATAAATATGTGAAATGAACAGAAGGTTAGGATTGGGGTCTAAGTGCCATTTGGCAGTATGTACATGCATATCAAAATTATGGGATCCTTTTGACTCTTAACATGCTTATATTAAACGTAATTTTGAGTGTTTATCTCATGTCATGTTTATGCATACTGACTTTATAGGTATTCGTCATTTTGGGAAAGAGCTTATTTGCTTTGTTGCTGAGAAATAGATAAGAATATTAATACCACATTTATGATTGTACAGTAAATATGTAAATGATCGAGCAGGGAAACAGCTGGTGTGGCTCTATACAGCAAAAGTGAGCCTGTTCCCCAAAATGTTGAGTTATCTATCAAAAATCAAGCACTGATTGGGGTCTTATGCATGTTTGTTGAATAAGCACAGAAGATGCATTGCTTTGGTTTCATGAGGTGGTGGTTTATTTGGATCTTCCAATATTTGAACAAAAATAGAACTGTGACTAAAAGTGAAATAGGATTCAGTATGAATCCTATTTAACAAAGAATCCTTTTCCACATCTGTCACCCACGCCTCAAGAGTCTACAGATTTTATTGTGCACAGAGCTGTCATAAAGAGGATGCTGAAGAAGGTACAGATGCACTAAAAATATTGTAAAGAAATGGATGTGATGTCAGTAATCAATAGGACAACACTGATTACAGAATCCTCCAGCCATGAAACACGGTGCCTCTCATGTCGCTGTGTGCCATTCACTGGGGATAACATACGGTGCAAAAGGGCTCTTACATGGGCAATATTATCTGTAATGTCCCCTGTAGAATGACATGCCTGTAATGACCACACACAGCATGCATGTAATGGGAAAAAAAGAGAAAGAAATGCAGACGACAGGATGGCGAGACCACAGGGTGTTGATTTCTGGGAAAGTGGCTCCGGAGGTTGGAAGTACGAAGACAGATGGCAACATGGTGCCCCGATTCCCCTATGAGGCTTCACACACAACAAGAAATCCATTTATGAGATGGCTCTCTGAGTATAATGCCACTAATTTGGGTCTGATGAAGAACACAAGAGCAGGGCGCCAGCGATGGGGACTTTCAACCATCTCTAAAAGGATTTTTGAGAGGCCAGATGTGCTGTGCAATGAATTTAATTCAGCTATGTTTATTCCTACAGGGGATTTTTAAAGGACATCTTATCAGGTTACATACAGTATATCGAGTGTTTTATATACCCAAATGATTGTTGTTTAATGCTTACTACTCCACTACAATACAGAGGCAAAAATCCTAATTTTTAAATGTAATTATCCCAGGAAAAGCATCAATTCCCTGGAGAAATTCACAATATATAAATGAATCCAGAAAAGGCCTATAGAATATCCTGAGATGGCCTATTCTGCATTGTGAGTATGTTTACTTTTGGTTCTTTAAGTAGATTTTGATGCTAATACTTTCATATTTGTACTTTTACTCCCTCTGATGCTCTGCAATTTACATAAAAGATCTTCTTCTTCTTCTTTTCTCATTAAGGAAGACAACATGCAGTTCAATTTCCTGTCTAAGTGCCGCCACAATGAATTTAGTCTTACAAAAGGTTCACCTACTTTGATTGGTATTGATTTTTTGGAGATACCAGACAGACAGGACTCTTTCAATAAGGATCAATACAGGAGTCTGGGACAGTCAAATCTGTGAATGGATCTGTGATCAACTCCCCAACCCTTGTATTAAAATAGTTCATTTGCAGTCAGGCTCGAGGCATGGCTCTGGGTTTGTTTGTCAGTCGCCCACTTCAATCCACAATGAAATATCCCACCAACTATTAAATGAACTGCCATGACATTTTCAGCAAAAACTTGCTGTTCCAAAAGGGAACCTAATGACAGTGATGATCCCCTGACTTTCCCTCTGGCAAAACCAGCAAACCGCTGACATTAATGATTTTGAGTGAAATTAGAGACAGCTGGATTGCCATGAGATCTGGCTCACACTTTCAAGTCTGCCCAAGGTTAAATTGCAATGACCACTTCTTACGTAGCATCAGCATCATGTCAAATTTTTAATTTGTCCAGTGTAATTAAATAGTAAAACTGAGTGGCGTCACTAACCTATGGGGAGCGCTGAAGAAAAAATCTTACAGTGTTGTAGTCAGTCTGACAACCACACAACCTGGTAGAAGGATATGATTATACTCATCTGAAGTTACATCCAGTAACTACTATTTTTTGGAACAGTTTCCCTAAAGCAGTTGTTCTTGTACAGATTTCTATTAACAATATTCAACTATGTGCAACCATACAGGAAGTTCTGACCAACCAGAAAATGTTCACACTGATTCTGTAGCAGTTCAAAAATGTTGTATTGTTGTCACTGAAAGGTGTACAGACAAATGCATTTACTTCCATCCATCCATCCATTATCTATACACCACTTAATCCTCGTTAGGGTCATAGGGGGGCTGGAGTCTATCCCAGCTCACTTAGGGCGAAGACAGGGGACAACCTGAACAGGTCACAAGTCTATCACAGGGCTACATATACAGACAAACAATCACACTCATATCCTTACCCACAGACAATTTAGAGTTACCAATTAACCTGAGCATGTTTTTGGACTATGGGAGGAAGCTGGAGAACCTGGAGAGAACCCACACATGCACAGGGAGAACATGCAAACTCCATGCAGAAAGATATTGGGAAGGCCAGGATGTGAACCAGGGATCTTCTAGCTGCAAGGTGAAAGTTCTAACCACCAAGCCATTGGGCAGCCCCATGCAATCACTTTTTATATGTAAATAATCTGTTTGTACATGCTTTTATTATTTAAAGTGTGTATGATTTAGGTTCAGCTGTGGCTTTAGAAGCTCTTGTAGGCTCTTGAAGAGTGCAGGGATGAAACCGTCTCTAAAGAAATCTTGAAAAGTGGTACAAACTGTTGAACAATGAAAGACTGACCCAGAACCTGCAGCGAAAAAACTGAAAATGCAAAATAAAAAGCTGGACAAACACAGCGTGACCTCTCATTTGACAGAAATAGCTTCATGTACTTTTAAAATGTACTAATTTAAGTTACATTTACCTCATGAGCTTTATCAGCGATTAAAAAAGCCTAACTTTAGCAAGTTTAGTTCCAGATTTTTAATTGATTCAAGCTTACACATACACAAAATATTATCCTGTATACGACCTCTCAAGTACTTCTACATGGTAATCTTGCCTGTATAAGCAAGTGATAAAAGTGAGTGACAAAAAAAAGACAATTTCGACTGTATCACTTCAGTAATTTCATGTGAAAAAATTCTGAGACATACACCTACACCTAAATAAACTGTCTTTCTCTACCAGTGATGTTTGTGTATTAAACTGAGGACAATGTTGTAAAAACTACTATGTGTTCTTACCATGTATGTTTATCATTATGTTGCATGGTGATGATGTTTACCATTTCACTGTCATACAGACAGTTAACTGGTGAATTTATGAGAAACTGGCAAGGATTTAATTTATGAGTAAAGGATGAAAAAGAGCATAAAGAGGAAAAAATGTTCAGATCTGTGACTGAATGATACAAATTGCCGGTGGTTTCACCTCCTCCTTCAAATCCCACTCATTGTGGTGGGCTCCTTTATTCACGGGCGATGATGTGCTGAACACTGTAAGTAAGACATGATCTGTACTGATTTCATAGGAGACCCCCTTCAAGAAGACCAAAATCCAGATAAAACGATGAAACTGGGGGGAAAAAAAGGTATATTTCAGATTCATCTTTGAAATGTACAACCTGAAGGGACCTTTCACTTAAACGCAAGTAGCCCACTCAGGCAGAAAAGAGGTTTAACAGCTCTCAAACACAAGACAGGCGGACTGATTGCAGAGAGGGAGGCAGAGAGTGTCTGCTTTTAGAGGCTGTGTTGGCTCGAGTGAAGTCGAACTGGACACAAATCATCTGGAGCACCATCCAGAGGGGTGGGCGTGTGGGTGGGTGGGAAGGCAGAGCAGATAAAACGAATCCTAAAAAGCTCCTGGCAGCTGAATAAAACAGCCCCAAAGGCTGTCTGTCATGGCATGGTGTTCAAGCGTTGGCCCCCTCTCTCTGTTTCTGGCTTTGTTCATGTCCTGGTTTCACACAGCTTTCATCTCCCTCCCTGCCTCTCCCATAGGTGTCTGAGTAATTACTACTGACACAAAGAGAAAGAGGCAAACATGAATCCACAAACATTACAAAAGTAATTAATTCCTGTCGATTCACTCTATCTTCCAATTCATCTGCCAGTTTGATGAGCTTGCCTTTTTCTGTCCTATTTCTCTGCAACCTTCTTAAAAGAACAGAGTGCTTTTGGCTCAATTAATCCCCACTGCCATCACACTACCTGAATTTACTGTCACTTACCATTTAAATTACTCAATGAAGCCACCTTGCTTGATCCTTCCAGCTCTGAATTTTCTCATTTGTAGACTATAAACACTTCACTCTGCATCCTTTAATAGCACATGGAGCATGAATCTTATCTCACAGCTTCAGTGTGCAGGTGCAGGTGTAGAAGTAGACACTTCCTACTGAATCATTTAAAAGCAAATATAATTGTAACTTCACAGTCTTTCAGAGAAGTGCCTGTTGCCGAGTATTTACCACAGCTAGGATGTATTTATGACAGCAATGAGGAGGATGTTCAGATGTCTCTGTCCTTGATTTGGAAGAATCCGTCGAGCTGTAAACAACATCGGCGTTGGTGGTTGCAGTGGGTACATATTGTAATCTTCAGCTCTAGTGCTGATAAAGACACAAACTCTGACACCAAGAGTGCACTTTATATTTCTACACAGACCATTGTGGCTCTTGTTTCAGGAAAACCTTTTGTAGTCTGTCCTTTCTTTGCATTTTTTCTTAGAAATCCACACAATCTAACATTATGATTGCATCATCTCACACGTCTTTCCTGTGGGCTTGAAATCAGCACAACAGCTGGGCTGTCAGAAGGTGTCATTTCTGCAAAGAAAGCAGGGGAATAAAATGGCTGCACAAGCTTTCAGAGGATCCTCCTGACACGCTGCCTCCTCCCCTGCTGCTCTGCAATGAACTGCTGAACTCCAGATGGAACTGACTCTTTGACTTATTAAAGATTTACCAGGTGAGTGTGCCGTTGTGCCCTTGACCTTCAAAGCTGCGAAGTGGGACTGCAACTGCACCGAGACAGTGTGCGTTTGGGGATTCAAGGGTGCACAGGGTTGACAAACGACTTTGCTGGCTTTGCCAGTCGACAGCGTTGGCAAGCTGTCAACAGAGAGAATGCAATATCATTTGTAGTAAATTACCATCCCACACAAAGTGACACAAGGCAGCGTAAGTCTGACAGCTCCTTCAGCTGCCACGCAGAGAGCAAACCTGCCAAGAAAAGAACACACACACACCCACATTCTTACCCACATGTGCCAAGAAAAAACACACACCAACAAAACAAAATCAATTTTACATAAACTCCAGCAGAAAATCAATCCACTATTTTCTTTGGAAACAGTCAAGGTGGAATTTAACGGAATATTTCTTTTTGGGATAATGATTGCAGCCTTTTCCCGGCCTTAATGAACATTCTATCTAGATTAATTTAAGATATATGAGAGTAAACATACCTCACTGTACAAGGACATTTGTTTACATTAAATTAACAAGAGAAGAAAAGGCACAGGAGCAGCCACTGTGACAGTGTCTGCAGCATGGATAAACAGCCAACCAAAACAATCCTCTGATGTGTAATATTCCTTCTGACAGGCCTGCTCTCAGGGGATAGTGGTATGTTTGAGGCATAAATATAAAAAGTGAGGATGGGTGAATACCTCTGTGGAATATTTCTCTGACATAGAGGAAAGTTAGTCAAGGGTCTGATTTATAGTGGGTTTAATACAGACCAGTTTGGAGTTCTCATGTGAAATGAGCTTTATGTAACTCCAGCACAAGAGCCTGGGGGAGGATGTTCTGTGGGTGTCATGAAGAGGATCTGATCCCTGCTGCCAACTGGAGCTGAATCAGGTGGATCTGAGTGAACCAGGTGTTTTCCTCTAAATGGAAGCTACTTAATAGAACATGGGTAAAATTGAAGGCTGTAAACAGTAAATACAATACAGGTGGTTTTAAATGGGATTGTGTGTAGTGTGTGGTTATGTGGGTATGTACAACACAGTGCAATCTGGAGCTAAGTATATATTTGTGAAAGAAAAAAAATAGATGAAGAAATTAAATTATGTGTACATATACATATATTTATATTGTATTTTTTATACTATTAATACTACTACTACTTTTACTAATACTACAAATACTACTACTACTTTTACTAATACTACAAATACTACTACTACACTAATAATAATTATTATTATAACAACAATAGCATTGATTTAACATTTTTGAAAACCTAAAACTTAAAAACATATTGCTTCACTATTTCTAATTAAGGTGACATTTAAGCAGGTTGCATTGATAATACATTGCATGTGTACATTTAGTATTAATCAGGAAATACATTTTATAAGTCACTGGTCCAAAATCCTGCAACATGCTAACCCTAAAAAAAGGACAAGAGATCAGATACTGTCATAATTATTCTTGTGGGCAGATACTGCATATTTTAGGAGTCAAATTTTGTCTCAAAAAATACAGTAATATAATATAAAACAATAAATACTCTAGAAAAATGTGCAGAGGACAACGTCTCATTGTCTCCAGTGGTGGTCATGTCCCTGCTTGACATCAGACTAAATGGGCTGTACTGTAACTTTAAAGTACCACTGAAAGGGATTTTGATTTTTTTTTAATCCATTTACTGAAACTAATGAATTCATATCTGAATTGTGAGGATAGAAGGTGTCATATAGTTCATATAGTTGTGTAGTGTGAGTTAATCAAAGATTTTTTTCTGGAATGAGCTGTGTGCTTTGTCTTAAATTTATACTATGACAACAGCTAGAATGAACCAAAACACTAAAGCGGGCAGCAAAACCAAAGCAAACAACAAAATAATATGTTCAGACAAGGGAAAGTGCAGGGGTTGGAGCAAATTCTCAGTGGGTTCACTCCCTTTTTCACATTACATGCAGTCACTCACTGTTAGCTAAAAATATTGATTAGAGCAGCTTTAACATCAGCTTGTTTTCTGTGTGAGATCTAAACTATAATGATGTTACAGAGAAGCGGTCTGCACAGAGGGGAATGGAAAATCCAAAATCGTTGGCATGGTCCTTGAAACAACACTGGCAGTGCTCCTTAAGTGGAGTGGACAGTGTCAGGATGTGGTTCTGGAGAGGTGGAAAGTCCGGAGTAAAAGCCAAGTGGGGCCTCCGGCGAGGCACAGCATGTGGTCACGCTCCAGTTAACTGGAGTTCACCAGAGGTTAAGTGGGCTAACTTAGTAGAAACTTCTGCAATATACAGTATGTGCAGGCAGGCAGGATAACAAAACTATCTGACAGCTCACATGTATTTTAAACTGTCATCCTGATTCTGGTGTCTGCTGGTGGGCAATAGTTTTGTCTTTGCAGCCAGGCTGAGTCCTAAAACACACAGAGCAAAACCAACTCTGGTTGCTGCTTCTGAAATGAGGCTACGCACAGAGTAATCGCTCGCTCTAACCCCTGGGACTGTGGGGAGACACTCTGACTTGTGAGTCCATTTTACCCCTGGCTACATGGTTCAGGCCACTGACTAAGAGCGCTGCTTCAGTGGCCACACTGCTCTCAGAGGAAGTGACCTCAATACATCCAATAACCCTGCTCGCAGAAGCGCGACAGCTGCAGAAGATTGGAAACGCACCAGGTTTCTTATCTCAGATACAGCTGAAATGAGAGGAGTACATTGTTTTGGTGGTGTAAATGTCAAGGGAAGAATGGCTCAAAGTTTCCTCATGCAGTGGATTTATAAACGGAAAATAAGAAAAGGAAGAGTCAGCTGCCAAGTTTTAAAAAGTGATTACTGGGAAATTATAGAATATTTAATTGCAATTAAATAAATTTGGATTATCACAAAAATCTAGCAGTTTAATTTAACATTTTCTTTTTTTTTTAAACTCCCGCGAGGTTACCTGACCAGCACCTGACCCGACCAGCAAGTAAATAGAGCAGATAAAGAGGCAAATATTTCCCTCAGGAGCCTCTGAATATTGGACTTAAATCCATCCAGATATTGCTAATGCTGCTCCCTGTGTAAATAATCAATAACTGTTATTTTCCTCACATCTGGTAATATGTCAGCGTTGTGTTGTCAGCTGTCCTGTCCCCTGGAGGCTTAAAAAAAATCACTTGATCCAGATGATTTTGTGATGTCACTGGCATTTCTCAGTGAACAACGAAGGCTACAAAAGTCCTCAGGGCATCTTAATAAAACCTCCAAAGATCTGAATCAGTGTGCAAGGTTCAAAATATCTTAAGGATCTGGATCTGCAAGCTGTGCATTTCATCAGCTTGTCCCTCCTTACTGCTGCTGCCACCATGAGACAAGGCTGTGGCTGACAAGATAGAAATCACGCAGGTTGTTCCACCCATGGCCTCTCTCTCCACAGGTGCTAACCAAATTTCAGTGCTCTTTGCAGTGTGGTGATTGTTGAGGTAACACAGTGAGCTGCAGGAGCTGATTTGTGCTGATTTCCGGGGCCTGTGCGACTGTGTGCACCACGTCTAGGTGATTGTGTGGGATCCTGTGTTTGGCACTTGTGACTGTTGTTTTCCATAGAGATGCTAATCATCCAGCATGCGCCGGAGGCATGATTAAATGTCACACAGCTCCCTCTGCTTTGGCCCTCTCACTGTGAATAAATCTTTCTCACCCACAGGCTGAGGAGGCCTGGAGTCTGCAGCCACACGCCCAACAGCCTGAGCTACACAGAGCCACAGCTCCCCCTACAGGCTGCACGACAGAAGACAACCACAATTTCCAAATAATTTTTTCCCCCCTCCATCTTCCCTCAACAGATAATACTGTATGTTCTTTCTTATTTATCCTGTTGAAGTTTCCTTTTATGTATTTCATAAAGTTGCATCCACCAAATCACAGCAACCCTGAGAAAAAAAATGGGGATTTTTTTTTTTTTGGTTGTATAAATGGTGAAAAACACCCTCGTGGTGTTTTTAGCAAAAATCTATAAAGATACCCGTCTCATTGGAAATTGCCAGCAATGTAAGCTCAATATTTTGCAGTTTTCAGAACTTGAAATAACACATAGGTGCAACAGTAAATAAGCAGATTTTAAAGCCACAAAGTTGTTTTTTCCTGTTGTAATGTGACCGTAAGTCAAACTGTTGCATGATTCAAATGTTTAAAAAATTGACATTGACTTAAAATTTAGCTGCACCTCATTTTAGTGAACATAATGTACACTACCATTCAAAAGTTTGTGGTCACTTAGAAATGTCCTTATTTTTGAAAGAAAAGCATTTTTTTTCAATGAAGATAACATTAATCAGAAATAAAGTCTAGACATTGTTAATGTAGTAAATGACTATTCTAGCTGGAAACAGCTGATTTTTAATGGAATATCTACATAGAGGTACAGAGGAACATTTCCAGCAACCATCACTCCTGTGTTCTAATGCTACATTGTGTTAGCTAATGGTGTTGAAAGGCTAATTAATGATTAGAAAACCTTTGTGCAATTATGTTAGCACATGAATAAAAGTGTGAGTTTCCATGGAAAACATAAAATTGCCTGCGTGACACCAAACTTTTGAGTGGTAGTGTATGTGCCCTCTACTGAAATGACAATCTACTGTATACTGCTTTAGGGCATGTAAAAAATATAATGTACAAGATAACTTTGACCCATGGCTGTAGTCTAATAGTGAAAGAAATTTGTCACTGTCAGTTCATACTTTAAATGTCACGTAAAAGAATAAAATCAGTCCACAAAAATAAAGATTTGACAGGGCCAGGCAACTCAATCTACAGGAGTTTAAGGTAATGTTTAATTTTGAGAATTATTATTTAAATTACACCAACCAAGTAACATAACCCATTAAATAAATAATTTTCTGTCAACAAAATTCACATCACCTGTACACACTGAGGTCATAATTGAGAGTTTCTTGTTATATTTTTGTGAATTTTCACCACTTCTGATAGAGAAAAAAAATCATTATCCATACTGGCCTTGAAAGTCAGTTGATGTAAATACAAGAGGAGCAAAGCAAGTTCCAAAACAGTTACTTTTTTTAAAGGTGTAACATGTAGTCTCCAGAGCTCTGCACAAAAATCATGTTTTACTACAGCAAGACAGTATTCTCTTCTGTTGTACCTCAGAACAGTGACATGGGAGCGATGCAGTAAAGAGGCTGATACGTCTAACAGTAATCAAACGATGAGTAACAAAGTTGTTGTATCAAAAGCAGTGGCTGGATGTTGAAGGGATTAATGGCATAAGGAAAACACAGACACACTTCAAGGTGACGTCATTTGACTTTCTGAGCTGGTGAAAGAAAAATGTAAAAGCATGAAAAAAACCCACATGAACATATGATTTTATGCTTTTATTGGAGTATTTCATCAAAAGCAAAATGGCAGTGGTTGTACAAATATATAATGGACAATAAGTCTGACAACACATTTCCCAGTGAAGGTCTGACAAAAATTATGGTCAGCATAACTCACATTATGTTTTCATATAAAACCGATTCATTCACCCCCACCACACCCCTGAAAAAGCTCAGTGCATCAGTGAGTATTTGAACCCTTTCATGTTTTTGCACTTTGTGTCGTAGATTTCATTTAAACTGCATCAAAATTGTATTTTTTTCCTCTCAATAAAGCTACATTAAATGACAATGTCAAAATTATTTGACAAGGCATAGTTTAGTGAGGCACATAACCCAGTTTATGAACATAGGGTTCCACAATTTACACGGCAAGTCAGGGCACAATACAAGGAACCTACCATAGACCACTGGCATAAAATCATGGTGGCTGGTAGATAAAGCAACGTATAAAAGGTATAAAACCATTTATAAAACTGTGTGATCCCAACAGCTCAATAATTGCACAATGAAAAATGTGTGGAATGAGTCTTGCTTCAAGTACTTTATCACAGGTTGACATGGTTTAAAAACTGTCTAAAATATCACAAATGCATGATTTAGAAAGTCAAAAATATTAATTAACCTGTAGATATTCTTCTGAGAAACATAGCAGACCACCTTCAAAGTGCATGCATAGGATATGATATAAAATGGATACCCTGGCCATTTTTGGTGTGCTTCTATTGTTCACATAGTCCTGCTATCACGCCGCTCAGTTTTTTGACTGATGAGTTTGCGACTGAACTCTTCCAGGTCCATCTTGACCTTACTTGCTTCAGGTCGGTCTTGTGGCTCCACGCTCAGTAGTGGCATTATGATGAGGTGCTGTGAAATAAAGATAAAAATAAATCAGTTACATAAGACTAACAACTCTACCAAACTGCAATATTTCCACAGCAACACTCTATAATATTCCCAACATAGGTAAATAGCATAAACACATCAACCAAATACTGCCATATGTCCTTACTGATGTTTTGTCATCAGTGTGAGATGTATTTGGTCTCCCCATCCTATGAAATTTGCCAAACAGATGACTATTGTGCCAGTTCAAACACCGATATGTCAGCCTCCCACCTCCCCTGCTTGGAAAACTATCCACTCCACCAGCACATACAGGAAATACTATCTTATATTTCCATATACACAGAGAGAAAGCTGATGTACCTCTTCAGTGAATCTGTGTGCAAACTCTTTCGGAAGTTTCCTTTCTCTGATGTGCTTCCAAATCTGAAATTCATGCATTCATAAGTAAGTAAATAAATATGTAACAGGCTTGGCAAACTTGACAACTTAATCAACAACTACTGTGTTAAACAAGCAAGTTATGGACTAGCATATAAAACTACTCGACATGACTAGTTCTGAATAGTGTTGACAGCTCACCCCGTTTCTCTCATGATATGTGGAGATTTTCCAAAGAAGCTCAAAGTAGATCAGCCCCAAAGGAAATATATCAACCTTTCTGTCATAAGGCTTGTTAGCCTCCTGTTGTAAAGCAAGAATACAGAGTTACCAAAAGACAGGAGAAACCAAAAAAAAACATACAATAACATTTTTGCTTTAAAAATAGCCATATAGAAGAAAGTCAAAGGTCCCATACTGTGCCAGTTTTTAATAAATTTAAGTCTCTCATATCCCCAGAATGTCTTTCAAATTCAGCTCATAATATAATTTAGATGGTTTAATTTACAATGACTGTATAACTTCTGGTTCAACCCTGTTCTAAATGGGATGTTTTAGTGTCGGTAGCGCCGTCAACGCCGCCTTCAGGAAGAAGACTCTCACTGTGTCTGTGATTTACAGTACAAAGCTGAACAGTTGACCACACAGCAGCTGACATACATGAATCAGTGAGTGACAGTGAGTGAGTATTTAATAGTGCAGAGCTGCAGATTGGAATGACTCTGAAGTGACTGCTGGTTAACATGTAATCTATAAGAGCTACACTTAAGTCATCTTTTCATACCTGTTGTGTTGTCTGATGACAGACAAAAGAAGTAAATGAGAAAAACATAAAAAATATGTAAATGAGAACAGCTTATGGTGCCATTCTGGTCACATAACTGTGAAAAAGAAGATCTGTTGTCAGGATGTGGAGGTGCTAGTGGTGAGTTTAAGACCTTACTATGGGCTGCGAGAGGTCTCCCACATTGTCGCCATTACTGTTTAGATTCCACTACGTGCAGACCCCCTCTGTAGCATGCAACGTCATTTAGGACACAGTAGCAAGAATCCAGGCCCAACACTCGGATGCACTGATTGTCATTTTGGGGAATTTCAACCATGTGGACGTTAACCCTCACTTAGGTGGATTTACACAATACGTCAACTGTCCCACAAGGCACAACAACATTTTGGACCTGTGTTACATTAAAGTGAAAGACGCCTACAATGTAAATGTCCTACCCCCACTTGGCAAGTCGGACCACAACCTAATCCATCTCAAGACATCTTACAGACCTTGTGTAATGAGACTCCCTGCCACCACCAGATCTCACAGGAAGTGAACCCCGGAGACCATCGAAGCTCTGAGGGACTGCTTCCAGTCTCCTGACTGGAATAGTCACGGTCGCTGCAGGTGACCGGCATGGACTAGATGAGCAGCAGCAGCACACCGGCAGCTCATCCCATTTTGACACTCTATAAAGACCGACGCTGCACGGAAAGCGGCGTCAGATCATTTCAGCCTCTGTCGCCTAGGAGCAGGGAGCGACATTGAGCCACGGAGCAGCCTGTTTACTCCGCAGCCATCCTCGCTCCCGAGGACGTGGACTTTACTGTGGGTTGTGAGTTTCTGGCCAGTGTTGGCATTATAGCTTTGTATTTTTGTATTTTGTGAATATATCCTGGTTAACTTCGACCTGCCTGCCGCCTGCTCTGTGTTGCTTCTCACTTTGGGTTCAGAATTTCCCTGTTCTGTGACAGGAATACACTTCTGGATACACAGGGGTCTGACAACAACTTGGATGAGGCAGTAGGCATCATCACTGACTACATAAAGTTCTGCACAGATGTGGTGGCCCCTGTTGAAACAATTTGGTGTTTCTCGAATAACAAGCCCTGGATAACAAGCAGCCTTAAGTACCAACTGAACCTGAAAAAGGAGGCCTTAAAAAACAAGGGACAGAGACAGGATCAGGTCTGTACAACGTGACCTGGAAAGAACGATGAGGCAAGCCCAAAGAGAGTACAAGGGAAGGCTGAAGAGAAAGCTGCAGAATAGGAGCACAAGGGAAGTGTGGAAGGGCATGAGAGCCATTACTGGCAAAAAGGAGAATGGGAGTGTGACACCAGGTGATGCTGCTATGTCCGACGAGTTCAACCGCTTCTACAGCAGGTTCGACTCTGTCTGTGCCCTTCTACCACATCCACCCAGCGGCTGTTCCACCTCTGCTGCTGGGGTTCCCCACAGAGATTTCTTCACTGTGGATGAGGTGAGGACAGAGCTGAGAAAAGTGCATCCTGTCGGCAGGTCCTGATGGAATAGCACCGAGGCTTCTGAAGGAGTGTGCTGCGGAGCTCGCGGTGCCTCTGCACACGCTCTTCAACCGGAGTCTCCAGTTGGGGAGGGGGCCGAGTCAATGGAAGACATCCTGCATTGTGCCAGTGCCTAAGGTCGGGAGGCCATTTGGGGTCAAGGATTACAGACCAGTGGCCCTCACGTTGGTGATCATGAAGACCTTTGAGAGGCTCCTTCTCCGGCTCCTGGGGCCACAACTGCAGAGTGTGTTGGATCCCTTACAGTTTGCCTATCAAGAGGGCATGGGTGTGGAGGATGCCATCCTGTACATGCTTCACCAGACCCTGTCTTTTCTCGATGGTACTCGGGGGTATGTGAGGCTGATGTTTTTCGATTTCTCAAGTGCTTTTAACACTATTCAGCCAATGATCTCGAGAGACAAACTTGAGGAACTGAGTGTGGAGCCTGCTTTCATTAAATGGATTACCAACTACTTGACAGAAAGGCCACAGTACGTAAGACTGGGGGAAACAGTCTCTGGAACTGTGGTGATCAGCATCGGAGCTCCCCAGGGAACTGTGTTATCCCCTTTCCTCTTCACCCTTTACACATCAGACTTTGCTTATCAGTTGTCATCACATCCAGAAATACTCTGATGATACAGCTGTGGTAGGCTGTGTGAAGGGATCGGGGGAATACAGGAAGATCATTTCGGACTTCACACAGTGTAACAGGTGCAATGGACTGGTGCTAAACATGTCCAAAATGAAGGAGATGATAGTGGACTTTGGCAGGCAGAAATCGCAACATCTCCCAGTTCGGATCGACGGTGAATGTATTGAGGTGGTCACTACCTACAAATATCTGGGTGTCCACCTGGATCACAAATTGGACTGGTCAGTGCATGCTAACACAGCATACAAAAAGGGTCAGAGCAGACTCTACTTCCTCAGAAGACTGAAAACTTTTAATGTCTGTAATGAGATGCTGTACCTTTTTTATCAATCAGTGGTGACTAGTGCTGTATTTTTTGCTGTGGTGTGCTGGGGAAACTGCATGACGGTCAAAGAGGGGAATCAGTTGGACGAGCTGGTCCGGAGGTGTGTGTCGGTGATGGGGAGGGGGGTGGGCTCTGTTGGAGAACTGGTGGAGAACAGAATAAGGAGCATGCTGAAGTCCATCTGCAGTAACAGCAGGCACCCCCTGCATGAAACTGTGGCCGCTCAGCAAAGCTGCCGCAATGTGCGTCTCCTGAGAGGTTCAGGAGGTCATTTGTACCGACCGCGATAAGACTGTACAACGGATCTTGCTAATGCGCACTTTATTACCATCGATAATAGCTTTTAACCTGTTATTTATCTTTTTTACTATTTATCTTTTTTACTGTGTATGGATGAGTCTGAATGTATGCTGCATACTGTGGGCTGCTGGACACCCGAATTTCCCCTCTGGGCATTAATAAAGTATCTTTAACTTTATCTTATCTTTTTTGAAAATTTGGCTATATTAAATGCAGAGAGCAGAAGAGAAGGAAGCAGATAAACACTGGGTGAATTCAGGTTCTACTGAAGCACAGCATTCGACATAAAAATACAGGAACACACCCAGGCTTTCTTTGTTGGTTTAAAAACAGTCTTAAAGTTTCCACCACCTCTGAGTGTCCCTCAGCATTATAATTTTCACAGACCTCTGACCTGTGGTCGTATGATCAAAGCTAAGTAAGCTAGTAATTAGCTATATTAGCCACACATGGTGCTAACACAAAGGATTTTTCTATTGTTTTGGTTTCGCAGGGGGCTGCACAGTGAGGTAGTGGTTAGCACTTTCGCCTTGCAGCGAGAAGATCCCTGGTTCGCGTCCCGGCTTTCCCGGGATCTTTCTGCATGGAGTTTGCATGTTCTCCCTGTGCATGCGTGGGTTTTCTCCGGGTACTCCGGCTTCCTCCCACAGTCCAAAAATATGCTGAGGTTAATTGATTACTCTAAATTGCCCGTAGGTGTGAATGTGAGAGTGCTTGTTTGTCTATATATGTAGCCCTGTGACAGACTGGTGACCTGTCTAGGGTGTCCCCTGCCTTCGCCCGAGTCAGCTGGGATAGACTCCAGCACCCCCTGCGACCCTAGTGAGGATTAAGCGGTGTATAGATAATGGATGGATGGTTTCGCAGGTTAGATCTTGAGTGAGTCTTTTTGAAACTATTGCTGTGGTCACATTGCTTTAAAAAAAAAATTCCTAGTCTTCTGTTCTTCTTATGCTGGCAGTGCATGAAGACTCATGTTCACTCTTGTACCAAACAGCAGAACATTTGGTGTGCTTTGCTTATGGCAGAAGCATTTTATAGTTAGCAGAAGCAGCTCTAGTAAGTAAATAAACCTGGTGGACTTTGAGGATTTTTTTTGCTAAATGGCCACTTCAGAAGCAGCGGGCTGCACGGGGGGCAGGATTATGCAAAGTTTCAGCTAGATGACTATTGGTTCCTTCAATGGAACATAGCAGTTCAGTAAAACTTGTATCTAGTATCTAGCTGTGGTGGGCCTGAGAAATGGCAGACGTAAACGTCGTCAAATCTTAACACTTCCAAGTTCATTGCAACCATAACACAAAATAAAAAAGGATTTTCACCATATGGGACCTTTGACGTAAATACAGCTGGTGTCACCTGCTCAGGAGCCATGTAATTTGGGGTTCCTTTGTTCACAGTTCTCTTCATCAGTTCTCCACTGTCATCAGTCTCATCAGTGACCAGACCAAAGTCACCAATCTTCACCTTTCCATCCTGCCCAAACATGATGTTGGAAGGCTAAAAAGATGAAACAAACATGGCTTTGTGACTAGTTTGCTGTAACAATGAGCGTTTGTCAAGCACACATAAGTCTTGAAAGAACTTTTCATAAACATAAGATAAAAATGAATGTGGTTTCTCGGGCCAGCTTGTACATGAACAGGCCTGTGCACCAGAGGTGGGTAGTAACGAGTTACATTTACTCCGTTACATTTACTTGAGTTACTTTTCGGAAAAAATGTAGTCTGAGAGTAGTTTTACTCTGCTATACTTCTTACTTTTACTTGAGTGGATTTGTGAAGAAGAAACGCTACTCTTACTCCATTACACTGGGCTACACTCAACTCGTTACTTTATTTACCACATTAGATATGCTCTATTTTGCCGAAGACATGCCCCAGTGGATCTACCACATGACTGTTTCACCAATCAGACGAAGCAACAATAATCACGTGACTCCATTTCACCAGACGTCGCCCTGCGGTCACAACCACCAAATATTCGGATATTGGGGTCCAGCCCAAGTTGTATTGTTATTTTCTATCTACTGAGCCTGTGCCATTTGGAGGGAAGTGAAATACAGTATATCTTGTCACTGGAAGTAGTTTGCACTGTTCAAACATAAAACGTTACCTTACTACAGGTATTTGTTCCAAAAGCTTTATGTTGTGGAAAAACAGATTTGGAAATTTGTGTTTCTTGGGCCTTAACTTGTCATTTTGTAAAGATGTTATTTGTTTTTGCTATTTTTTATCATTTGGAAAAACCAGAATTTGCACATTATTTTACATTTTTGTCTGTCTGATCACATCATTTCTAAACAATAAATCGGACAGTACAATCAAACAGTTACTCAGTACTTGAGTAGTCTTTTCACCAAATACTTTTTTACTCTTACTTGAGCAATTTTTTGGATGACTACTTTTTACTTCGACTTGAGTGCTATTATTTTGAAGTAACGTTACTCTTACTTGAGTACAATTGTTGGATACTCTACCCACCTCTGCTGTGTACTGCCTAAAGTCAGCCTGCTGTACACTTTGTCTCACCTTCAGGTCTCTGTGGATTAACTTCTTAGAGTGAATATACTCGACTGCACTGAAAATTTGCTGGGCAATGGTCAGACTTTTTTCTCTTCTCTCCGAGTCTCCCTGGGATCTTCTCTCATTCATGTCATCTATCCACTCTCTAAGC
This sequence comes from Amphiprion ocellaris, assembly GCF_022539595.1. Classification (NCBI taxonomy): domain Eukaryota; kingdom Metazoa; phylum Chordata; class Actinopteri; family Pomacentridae; genus Amphiprion; species Amphiprion ocellaris. The sequence goes on along the minus strand of NC_072781.1, from coordinate 16,756,563 downwards.
GTTTTGCGGTCACATGGCTCCATCTGAATGTAGAGGAGTTTTCCAGATGAATCACTGGTAGATCTAGTAAGAATAAGAAAAGGAAAATGGTAACAAGATAAACTTCTGATAAATAAGGATTTTATTTAGTGGACGGGACTGACTGTGAAGAGCTGCTGCTGTCATATGTGCTGTCCCACGGGTATCCTGAATCCTCCACCCAAACTGAGAAACATCTAACAATGTGAGGGTGGTTGAGGTCTGAAATCGCCTTCGCCTCTCGTAGAGCTTTCCTGATCCCAAAGGCAAGAAAAAGTATGAACTGAAAATTTGAGCTTGTTTTGCATTACATCTGTATCTAACACATAAGTACATGATGAAAACACTAAAAATTACTGAAAACTTGACTTACTCATTGAAGGGGACAATCTTTACAGCAAAGGGTTGGTTCAGCAATTTATGTTTCACCTGGTAAACCTGACCATAGCCTCCTCTGCCGAGGCAGTCTTGCCAGATGAAATACTTGGTACTGTAGAGAAACATCTCTTATGGAATATCAACTTGGAATAACTAAAAGAAAAAGCAATAATCTAATATCATTGTGATTTAATGATTTTCTTTTACACACCTGATTTTTTCTGAACAGGTTGACGTCATCTCACTGGGACCATTTCCTGGATTTGTTTCTTCAGTAATATCCTTAAGGAAAAAAGAAATTATGGTAAAGCGTTTACATGGACAAGAACAAGTGTTTTGGAAACTTGCATGAAAACAGCTTAGCAGGAATACTGTCATTTTTGCACATTTTTAATGGCTTAATGATTTGTGAAATATTATAGACTGTAGCTTCACACTTTGTCTGAATGTGACTTGCTCTCTTTTGGGCTTAACATACAGATTTAGTTCTTTTGTGAATTGGAAGAATGTAGAATGACGAATAAAGAATGAATGAAGAGTCTTTTAGCTCTATTCGACAGCCTATCAATACTGAAGGATGAATGTTTAAATGATCTTTTGGTTAAAAAAAATGCAAAAAATAAAGGCATTTATCAAAGTTTTGTGTGGGAGAACATTTTCAATTCAAATTAGGGCTGCAACAACGAATCGATAAAATCGATTATTAAATGCGTTGGCAACGAATTTCATTATCAATTCGTTGTGTCGCGCGATTCATGCGTCACACGTCGCGGAGCCGTCTACTCCACCTGCAGAGCTTTGTCAATGCTAGCTGTCTAAAATAAAGTTTTTAAAAAACTCCACCTGCAGAGCGAGCTGAACAGAGCGAAGTGGAGGAAGAGTGGAGGGGTTATTTTCAGAAGGAAAATAAATTCAGGAAATAAAACATGACAGACATGGACAAAACAGTTCAACCAAAGTACTCAAAAGTGTGGGAGCACTTCACTCTTCACAAGACCAAAAAATGTGTAACATGCAAGCTTTGTAAAAGTGACATGAGATGGCACGGGAGCACCACGGCGATGCTAGAGCACCTGAAAGGGAAACACGGAGTCACCAATGAGGATGAAGGGACCTCAACAGCAGGGTAAGTCACGACAATATCCTACGTTTGTTCCATTTTAAAGTGAGGAAACGTATCGTTAGTCTCTCTGGTAGCTCTCCTGATGCTAGCGATTGCTTGTTAGCTGATTAATGACAGTGATAGGGCACACGTATGTGTGTGTGCGTGCGCGCCTGTGTGAGAGATACTTTTTATTTCACTTTAATCAGCTTAAGCAGGGTTTAAATATGCTTTATAAATAAACTTAACTTGCACACAATGGTGGTAACTAAGCCTCAAGTTTTAATTTTCTGACAAAGTCTGAGTGATGATACTGGTCTGTGTTGGAGTGAGGCAGGATGAACTCAATTTATGCAATGAAGTATTTTTTTTATGGTGTTTGTACTTTTTATATATGTGCATGTGTGTGCGTGTGTGTTTTGCTCTTTGGACTACTTACTTGCCTTAACTGATACTGCAAATAAAACAAGATAATTATTGAGTTGTTGTAAACTGTGCTATAATACATACTCATACTATACTTTCTCATTTCATTAGAAAACAGCAAAAAGTGACAGGCTTCGTGATGAAAAAGACATGTACTCCACAGCAAGCAACTGTCTTGACTCAGAGCATCCTCAATATGATCATCACTGACATGAGGCCTCTGTCAATGGTTGAAGACGAAGCCTTCACTGCAATGGTCCACACCTTTCATCCAGGTTACCCTCTTCCCTCAAGGACACATTTTACAAAGCTCATGGGGAAAAAATATGAAGAGACTTTCAAGGAAGTGAAGACTGCAATTAACACAAACAGCAGCAAACTTGCTCTCACTGCTGATGTATGGACAAGTGTTGCCAATGAAGCCTACCTTGGGGTTAACTGCCACTACATCACAGAGGACTGGGACATGCAGTCAGTCTGCCTCACCACCATGCCACTGCAGGATAGACATACTGCATCTAACATTGCAGAGTGCTTGGAAGAGGTAGTAGCTAGGTTTGAAATTCCTCCTGGTAAAATCATCGCCATAGTGCATGACAATGGTGCCAATATTGTGGCTGCAGCAAACATCCTGGTGGAGAAGCATGGGTGGTCCTCTGTGCGTTGCAGTGGCCACACCTTGCAACTTGTGATCAATGCTGCGTTGAAGCATTCAAGAATTGAAAAAGCTATCAGGGCTGCAAGATGTCTAGTTGAGCATTTTAAGAAAAGTGAGCTTGCCTGCACTAAGCTGAAAGAGAAACAACAACAAATGGCTATACTTGAGCACAGCCTTGTTCAAGACATTAGCACTAGGTAGAACAGTACATTCTATATGATAAGCCAACTGCTTGAGCAGAGGTGGCCTATAACAGCAACATTGTCTGATAGCTCTGTCACACAGAGAGGCAAAAGGTACCTGGATTTGAAATCAGAACAGTGGAGCCTGCTAGAAGAGCTTTCAGCAGCTCTTAAGCCTTTTGAATGTGCCACTGTGTTCGTGAGTGGACAGAAGTACCCAACAATATCTACCATACCTCCACTTGTGAAGGGGCTATTGAGGTCCACCCAGAGTGCTGCCTTCGAGTCAGCCCCACTCCGGGCTTTCCAACTCACTGCTACAGAGCAGCTACAGGAGCGATGGAAAGGGGACACTTTTTTCTCAGCTATAGCACCTAACACTGTGATTCTTGCAACAGCCCTTGACCCAAGGTTTAGGAGATTTAAGTTTCTTTCACCTGATGAAGTCCGTCATGTCCAAACTAAATTGCACACAATAGCGCTTGCAGAGAAAAGGGAGATGGATGTACAGGGGCATGGCGGTTGCAGTAGCACCTCCACCGATACACCAGCTGCTAAATGAGCATCTGTTCTCCGCAGCAGGAAACATAACCTCCAAAGAGAGCCAACCTTAGCCAGGAGCATGTTGACATGCTAACATTTTTGCATTGCAATGCAAAGTTCTTGAAGAAAGAGAGTGAGTGAGTGCATCTCAGAGTGTGTGCATCAGTGAGTATGTGTGATAGTGTTCATGTTTACTTGTTCTCCACAATTATAGAAATACACAAATGTTAATGTTGAAACAAACCCTGTTACTGGGTTTACTGATTTGCATTTCTTTATGTATTGTTCCAACAGTTTGGGTCTCTTAAACAACAAACAACCTCTTTTTTTTCACTTTACAAAAAAAGTAGCCTACATATTTTGCAAGTGTAAATCATACATTTGTATGTATTTTTGTGTACTTTTATTGCTTTACTGAAGCTATTTGACAATCATTTAGATTTTTTATTATTTAATATTATTTTAACAGAATATTCAAGCAGCAACCTGTTGTTTGTGCACTTATTTTCTCTGTCACTCCAAGTCTTTTTCCGAATAAAGAGGCAGAAATTAAAGGTGGTTTTTTTTTTTTATCCAATTCATCAATTAATCGAAAAAATAATCGACCGATTAATCGATTATTAAAATAATTGTTAGTTGCAGCCCTAATTCAAATATCAGTAATCAATTTCCTTCATGATAAATAATCAGGACTGGTCCTTAAAAAAAAGAAAGAAAAAAAACATTCGGCCCTAACTAGAAACTAAACTGAAACATCAAATATGTCATCATATTCTAGTGCCAGCCTATCATTTAAGAGGTTTCCTCGGGTTCCCAGCATTACTCCAGAACCACGAGACAGACAAAGATACAGAATATCTCAATATTGACTAAGATATAAACCTATACATATACCTTTTTAGGGGCTTTGACTTAAATGAGGATCAGACCGTGGACTTTACACATAGACTGAAAGGTAATACCACACCTGAACAATGGGATGGTTCGATGCATCAGCAGTACTTACCATGATTTCTGATTCTGCATCACATAAATCGCTGAACAATACAAAGAGAGGCATTAGTAAAAAATTGCATTAGTCACTGTATTAGCATTGATAAAAATTTAAAAGAGAGCCTTACGGATTGATTTGTAGCCTGGAGAGCTTATCAGACACCTGAAATGAAAAAGAGTCTTTAATTTCTGTATTGCATCTTCTTTCATAGTAAATTTGAACTGAGGTTTAGTTACTATTCATAGTAAAAAAAAAAGACTATCCCATTACAAATGTAGTTCTATAGAGAAATTCATTTCGTGGTTGTCTTAGAGGTTTAAAAAAAGAACATTTAGCATTTTTTCTACATTTAGAACTAATTAATAAACTAGAGTGTAGCCTACAGATTCTCAGTATACTTCTTTCTTCTGTAAAAGACTCCTTGCAACAACATCATACTCCAGTTTCCACCCCTAATGACAAACTTCTACATGTGTACTATTGTATATTAACTATACTATAGTGTATTACTACTTACCTCTGTCATTTTACCCACACATGCCTTCTCACATTCCAGCTTGGTTGCAATATTTCTCTGACGAAGTGGAGCAGCAGGATTTTTTGACATATTTTTTGCCTGAAAGAAATAAATTAAACAATGTTTAGCAACAACTGCCAACCAAATGATGCTTGCTGTGTATACAGTCAATCTTACCACTGGTCTCCGATTTTCCTTGTCATTCAAACTTCTCAGAGCACTTTTTGCTGCATTCTGCTTGGCTTCATTTTCATTCCTCCCAACACCAATGGGAAACTCTTGACCGTCGATTGCAGCCTTCATGATGACTCTGTTAAAGAATTACACCACTTTTAGTTAACATGACCAACTCTGACATGAAAACACAACAATAAAAAGTACAGTATCTACATTGCAGAAGCTACATTTTTGTTAACGGTAAAATGTGTTGATTAATTGCTTTCAATACATTTACCAATAAGGCAGAAGATATTGTACATTAGCTGTAGTACTTCCTACTGTAGAAACAAGAGCAGGAAGTCACTATGGAAATTTCAGTGTCGGAAGGCGGAGAGCATTGTGGGGGTTCAGCTAGCAAAGGACCCCCATGGCAGAGACTGTTGTGATTGTAAAAAGCTTCTGGCCAGAGCTTATGTACTGAAGAATAGTTGAAATTTACTAATAGGTTTATATATTCAAATGGAAAAAACTACTACTCCTACTATTATTGTGACTGATATCACAATATCTGTCAAAGTAAGAGTCAGCAGCGACTTTTCAGCCCTTGGACAGTGCGATCCGGTGCGTCTACTTGGAGCGGGCTGCAGCTCATTTGCATAAAGCAGACTGGACTTCTACTTTATACAAATTCGATGCGACAGTGCTGGGATTCAGGCTTGCTACATATTTTGGAGAAAGGAGGAGCTGGTTTTCTTGCTGAAGAGACATGCACAAGGCAAGCAAACAATTTCACCTCGTGAAGTGATTTGTTGCAAACATGACCGTTTTCCTGTTGTTTTTTTTTCCACTCCGACAATGAAATCATATTTGCAAATGCCTTGCTCTGCATAGAGTTGCTAAGCAAACTAAACAAAGCAAATACTGATCCAATTTCATGATAGTGTGATGATAGTAACCACACAACCTTAGTCTTGGCTGTGGCATTTTGATAAGTAACACATTTGGCTTACAATAACTTTACATTGTTGCTGTGCTCTTTGCTATAGATAAATTACTATTTCGTGTATTTTTTATCCTATTAGTATTTTAGCATATTTATGCTGATAAATAAGAACCTAACTTAATGTTATTGTTTTTTTAAGCAATTACATTAATGTATCTTTTCTATTTTAGGTGATAGAACCCCATTATGAAGTTCCTTCTCGTCCACACTTCAGCCAGAAAGTCATACCAGCTGTGTATGAAGAAACCAAATCTGCTGTGGTTCATGATTTGTCCAAGGCATCTGCTGTAGGACTCACAACTGATGGGTGGACATCCAGACCTACAGAGAGCTACATAACAGTGACTGCCTATCACATCACCTCTGACTGGGACATAGTTAGCCATGTTTTACAAACTCGCCCCATTTGTGAACAGCACACAATTTGGACAAGTTAATCTTTCTGACAAAGAATAAGAAAGTTGAATGAAACCGTGTAAGCCACACCTACACACACCAAGCTGGAATTGGTAATACTTCTTTCATTTATTTGAAAATTTTTCTCTTATTCATTATATTTATCGCTGAACTTCACTGTTGGCAGCAGTGTCTTCCTTTATATACTTCAAAAGCAATCTGAGTTATAGTTACAGCTGACCAATAACCTGGAATTGTTAATGCCGCACTTGGACTTTTATTTATTCTATTTTGTTTTTTTTTATTTGATATTGGGGACTATGCAGCAGTATTTCTAACATTTGAAAACATTGTACATCTAATTTGATTTTCGCAGTTGCGAACGGCTCTTTGGTTTAGGAAAATAAACACACTTTGGATGAATTATGAGCAGGTTTTTGCTGGACCGCCCTAGGTACAAAGGTAGCCTTCCTCCTCTGTGTCCTGCATGCACTGCAGTGAAGCCGTCGACCAGAAGGAAGCCACTCAAATGCTGAGAAGAGAGCATATGAAGGGTCACGGATGATCCAGTTAGCCAGTCTACAGGTTAACTATTTGTATACTGCAGACAGAGAGGTAATCCCATAATTTTTGAGCAGACAGTGACAGTCTTTTGCAGGCAGTTTCTGTTCTGGAGGCTGATGGAGTAGAACCAGCAGGTGATGGAGAAGGTGATGGTGTGCTATCTATGAAGGAGTAATAGAATGTCTGGAGATTTTTTTGCGCCATTGATATCAGGACTTCAGACTGCGACTAAATGGTAGCATTTTGTGACTGAAATTTGAGACAGTGCGAGTAAATTTTTCATTTACTCGCGCAGGTGCGACCAGTAAATTTGCCGATTTTTTAAAAAAATTTTATTGAAAGGTTTTTGTTGCCGACAAACTTCTGCTCCACACTTCAACCCAGTAGTTGACAGTAATGCGCAAATGAGCTGGTTTGCTAACTGGCATTAACTCCAAAAGAAGAAAGGAGATGAACACCAAAGAAGAAGAAGGCGGGTCAATGTGTGTGAGAGCGGAGGGAAAATGACGGTGAAGCACCTGTTTCACAAAGCCTTTATTTATGTTCAGCCGTCAGCCTTATTTTGAACACAAATTCACCTTTCTGTCCTTCACTCATTTCTTGTTCCCATTGCAGCTAGGTGCTCCTAAGTTTAGACACATCGTTTGCTAGACAGCAACAGCATGGAATCGTTTTCTTTCATCTTAATGTGAATTTTCTGACTTTTCGGCGGTGTCTTCGTCATGTCAAGAAACCGCTTCTTAGATAAACATTTCCTGTTCCGCTGGACTGGTGACAAAATAAAAGCCCGTACCATTAAAAATACGCCTTCAAAATAAAAGCATGGCTTGAACGGCTATTTTAACACTAGCAAAACAAAGGCTTGCCAAAATTGATGAACTGATCAACAGACCTTTATAAGAGTACTTTACATGCAATTCTGTATCCATACATAACATGCACATGCATAACACATGCCTGTGCTCAGCACAAGGTCATTTTTTATTAAAAATTTCATTCGTCGGAAATTATACGTCAACTGAGCAGCCTTGGCGAAGTACTGCGCTCTCTGAGTGCTTTTCTTTTTATGTTGTGTCAACTGCTGCACAATAAAATGTGAACTGAAAATATTATAGTTTCTGCATTTATATTTCAAGTAATACAATGAAAATGAGAGGAAATGTGAATATTTACTTTGCAAGTCAATTCTGGTGTGCGCCCCTAAATTTTCTGCTTGCGCTCCTAAAATTTTGAGTTAGGGGCCACTGTGCTCTTAGGAAAAAAAGTTAGTCTGGAGCCCTGGATATATAAATTTTGTGTTAAAAAAATAAACAAATGCACAGCCTGCATTTTAAAATACATGCATATGGTACATGATGCATTAAGCAAATAAATATGTATTTGTACTTGTAAACTATGTTTACTGTGCATCTTCCCACAGATATAAGTCCAGGAATAATGTCCTAGTACATCCCAAGCTTAATATAATAATATACTAATATTAAAATACCACTCTCTCCTGGCTCAGGTCTTATCTTTCAAACAGACAACAATTCATCAGCATCAATAACTGCATCTCCTCCGTTGCTCCTCTGCTGCAAGGCGTCCCCAGGGTTCGGCGCTTGGCCCCCTCCTGTTCATCCTCTACATCCTCCCTCTCAGCAATATCATATGTAAACACGGTCTCCACTTCCACTGCTATGCCGACGACATACAGATCTACATTTCAACCAAATCCATCACCCCAACAACCTGCTCCACCCTGACCAACTGCCTCAGTGAAATTGAAACATGGATGCAAAATAATTTTCTACAATTAACCTACGACAAATCAGACATAATAATCATCGGCCCCAAATCCCTCACAAAAAACACTGACAGCTCCACCCTGATCATCGACAACTCCACTCTGTCCCCATCACCTCACATCCGTAATCTGGGACTCAATCTTGACAGCAACCTCACCTTCCCACAACACATCAACCAGATCACCCGGACTGCCTTCTTTCACCTCAAGAAAATCGCCCGCCTCCACAACTCGCTCTCCTTCCCTGCTGCCGAAACCCTCATCCATGCATTCATCACATCCTGTATTGATTACTGCAGCAGCATTCTTTGTGGTTCATCTTGTCAGGAGGGCCGGTTCTGTCCTGGACTGCTCCCTGGAATCCATAGAGGAGGTGGGTGAGAGGAGGATGTTGGCAAAGCTCACATCCATCATGAACAATCCCTCTCACCCACTGCATGACACTGTGGGGTCTTTAACTCTCCTGTTGTCTTCATTTACGAGCACCAAAAAATATTGTTTCCTTGTCTGAAAAGAATCCCAACATTCAGCAAAAAATTCCCCAAATTTTGGAAAATTTGCAAAACCTTCATGAAGAAAATTCCAATAATTCCTAAAAAGTTTCCCTTAAAAATTTTATTTGAAAAAAAAATCCCCCAAATTAGGCAAGAAAATTCTTGTAAATAATTTTTAAAAATTAGTAAAAATTTTCCCCAAAAAATCCTAAAAATATCTAAAGTGATTACATATTTATCAGGAAAACTTCTAATATTTTCTTTAAGAACATTTACAGAAAAATCAACCATAATCCAGTGAAATTCGCTGGATTTTGGTAGATTTTTTTTTGTGAATGTCCTTAAGAAACATTTTCAGAAGTTTCACTGTGAAAATATATTTTTTCCCCCATTTTCAAACTTTAAAACGGGTCAATTTTGACCCGCAGGACGACACGAGGGTTAAGCAGCTCCTTCAGCAGCAGACTGACGCATCCACCCTGCAAGAAGGAGCGCTATCACAGGTCATTCATCCCATCTGCTGTAAGACTTTACAACATCAGCATCAGTGGCTGATGCTACCATATACTGGACTCGTATCATATCACCCCAAACCATAAAATGTGCACAGCAATTCAATTCAATTTTATTTATATAGTGCCAATTACAGTCAAATTGTCTTAAGATGTGTCCTGCCCTCACACTAAGCTAGGCAGGCAGATAACCATCACCTCAAAAATCACACCGTTGTTCCTTTTGTCGCCTATTTATTTGCAGGATGCATGGCATGAATTTTTGATGAATGAGCGAATGGTAAAACTGTAAACAAGAAACAGAATATTGTGTATAAGCTGATATGTAAAGAATGAATCACTACTAGAGCAGGAAAGTAGTACTGGGCCAGTTAAAACCACTGGACCCAGTCAGACCTCAGAACCAACAGACCCGAACCTTCAGCAGAAAAGTACTTCAGTACACAGCAGAGCACATCTAAAACAGGCTAACGCGCTAACAGGCTAGCGCTAGCGAACGGCTAACTAGCGTCTATGCTAACGTCTCATAAAACACATTATTTTGTATAAATTACTGGCATGAAACATCTTAAACAAATCGTAGCAGTTAGTACTATGCTTACAATTGCAAAATATATCATTTCAGCAACTTACAGGTTGTGCTGGCTTAAAACACAAAGTGGCAGGTACAAGAGAATCTTAGCCGTTGACTGCTGTCTGTTGCCGTTAGACAGGAGGTGGTCGGCAGATCACTTCTTCTTCTTCTTCTTCTTCTTCTTCTTCTTCTTCTTCTTCTTCTTCTTCTTCTTCTTCTTCTTCTTCTTCTTCTTCTTCTTCTTCTTCTTCTTCTTCTTCTTCTTCTTAATTTCCGGCAGACTGGATGCCTTGCGGCACATTGCTGCCTCTCGCAGGTTAGGGGGAGAATGCACAATTTAGATCGTTCCTACTTCCACAGATGTAATCCTGTGGAGTTGATAAAGTGAAGGACTGCGTTCACCGTCCTTGCCTGATTCTCTCTGGGATTAAGGAGACTCCTGATTGTGATTGATTCCATTCCCTCATGTGACACCTTGGCATATAACTGTGTTCTTTGTTCCTCAAACAGGCTGCACTCCATAAGCAGATGTTTCACAGTTTGCTGTTTCCCACAGGCTCCACACAATCCATCCTTATGCTTGCCGATTTTAGCTAAATCCCATGCCAGTCCACAGTGTCCAAGTCTTAGTCTTGTCATTAATACAGAGTGTTTTCGCTCATGTCCAAGGTAGCACTGGTCTGCCTTTACACTATTTTGTATTGAGAAGTAATGCCGTCCTTTCCCCCCATTCTCCCACTGCTTCTGCCACTGATCTGTAATGACATCCCTGATGATGGAGCGACATTCAGATATCCCGATGCCCACAGTCAATTCAACATCCCTCCTTAATGCCCTTTTAGCCGCCATATCTGCCATCTCATTACCCTCTACCCCAATATGGGCGGGCACCCACAGAAACCCTATCATGCCTCCAGCCTGCTCAGTTCTATACAACAGAGTGAGGAGCTCCACCACCAAGTCTGGTCGGGCCCCTGGATTGCTATCACTCAAAGTCATTAGGACTGAAGCTGAGTCTGAGCATATGACCACCCTCTTCAGCTTGACCTCCTCCACCCACTGTAGAGCCCATATTATGGCAACTAACTCTGTTGTTTACACCGACACCCCCTCAGCCAGTCGCTTGAGCTTCACAATTTTAAAATCTGGGATGAAATAAGCAGACCCTGATTTTCTTGTTTTGGGATCTTGAGCCCCATCTGTATAGATCTGTAGATAATGCTTCCAGTTGCTTTTTAGTCTTTCCTTTACCAAGTCTGAGCCAACAGCACTTCCCTGTTTTTTTATGGTTTCCAGTATGCTGAAATCTATTTCTGGTGTTGGTAGGAGCCATGAAGGCACAGCTGGCCAGAGGACTTGAGGGGCCACCCGTACCTTTTCCAACTCCAGCTTCTCCACTTGTTTACCCATATTAAAAATGAAACTTTTTTTAGACTTTTCTCTCACTCCCCACTCCCAGGCATCATCAAGTACAGACTTTGCTGGGTGCTCTCCTTGATGTGCCTGCAGCTTAACAACATACTGCATTGCCAGTTTAGCCCGCCGAATTGCCAGAGGAGTTTCACCCATTTCAACCAGCAAAGCTGGGACTGGTGTAGTTCGGAGGGTCCCACAACATATTCTGAGTGCCTTTGCCTGAATTAAATCCAACCGTTTTAGATTTGAATCTGCCGCTGTTCCAAAGCACACACAACCATAATCTAGTCTTGACCTTATCATTGCCCTGTAAATCATTAATTGAGTGCCCCTTCCAGCACCCCAAGAGCTTCCTGACAGAGAGCGCATTACATTCACCACTTTCTCACATTTATTCACATTAGCAATATGTTTTTTCCATGTCAACTTTTCATCAAAAAAGACACCCAAAAATTTGAATTCTCTTACCCTCTCAATTGCTTGTCCATAAATATATAGCCCTTGAGGTCCAGCTTGTTTTTTTTACCAAACATCAGGCAGCATCACTTCCGGTGTCCCACCAAAATAAAACGGACAGTGCCAAACCATCACAACAAAGCAAATAGTCTCTATGAATAAATTTAACACACACACAAAAAACATAAGTGGGTCTTTTGGAGCCTGAACAAGATGCTTTACACAACCATATGCCTGACCCCCAGAGCAAGCCCTAAGGTGACAATGGCAAGGAAAACACCCTTTTAACATGGAAAAAAACCTTGAGCAGAACCCGGCTCTGTATGTGGGGGGACCCATCTGCCTGCTGGCCGGACGGGTTGAGAAGGACAGAAGAAGTAGAGCGGTAGAGAGGTCGAGGTAGAGGGGGAGAGATGGGAGAAGGGGGGGAACAAGGAACATATAACACACAGTTGGATACATGTATGATAAGCTAGATGCTACATACAAAGTATAAGCTAGCATTGAAATTTATTCATAGTTTACTGTTATGATGTACGGCTCTGGCATAAATATACTACATATATAGCTGGTAGTAAAATTCAAACAGTAAGTTGATGAGCATATCAAATATAGTGAGGGTGATGCAGAGTAGATTGGTGGAAATGGGCAGCTGGAAGCAGTGGGCTGGAGGATTCTTGCACTGCTTCATCTGAATTTTTTAAACTTATCTTTTCAAGTCACTTTATGTTGTATTGTTTACAGTGTGTCAATACTGTACTATTTCATTCTCAATTCTCATCCCTGTACATATTGTAAATATTATTACTACTATTTTATTATTATTTTATTACTATTGCTATGTTTATTGCTACATAAGCTGCTGTAACAATGTGAATTTCCCCTGGCGTGGGGAGAAATAAAGGACTATCTTATCTTATCTTCAAAAGTCCTCAATAAACTTCAGTATATCCAGAACTCTGCTGCCCACCTCCTCACCCACTCCCGTGAACACATCACCCCTGTCCAAAAACCTCCGCTGGCTCACTATACCACAACGCATTCAGTTTAAAGTCCTCCTGCTGACCCACAAAGCCCTTCATAACCAAGCCCCCCAATACCCCAGAGACCTGCTCCACCGAAACACTCACACCACCAGCCTTCGTTCCTCTGATGCAAACCTTCGCTCCCCCTCTGCTCAGAACGAGGCATAGAAAGAAAGTCAGGGCATTTTCCATAAATGCCCCGACAGTCTGGAAGTCCATAAATGCCCCTACAGTCCGGAAGTCCCTGCCACACACTTTCAAATCACTAAAGTCCCACCTGTTCAGAACTGCTTTTAATACACAACACAAACTTACTTTTATGATGTTTTTTTTTTTTTTTTTTTTTTACTTGTTTTGTGATGCTCCTCTATTTTTAATGTTTGCTGATTTTATATGTAAAGTGTGAGTGTTTTGAAAAGCGCTATACAACTAAAATGGATTATTCCCAACCACTTTGATGGGGGATGGGAGACGGTGCTATAGGCCAGTTGATGCATTGTTTTTGTAAAAAAATAGACAGGAGGACGACATTCAAACAAAAGACGACATTAAAACAAGGAAATGAGCGTCCCCGGCCGACAAAGTCAAATTATCACTTGGCTAAACTTTACTATGAAAAGAAAGTTTCTATCTAGTAGCAGGCGGTCATAACGGTTTAAACTCACCTCTCGGCTTCCTTCGACACAACCTCATACTTGAGCACCACGCCAGTTCTTCGTGCGTACTCCTTCAGTCTCTGTACGGGCTTTTTTCTTCCCATCTTAAATCACAAAACTTGTACTAATACTGGATGTGGGGCTGCAGTAGAATCCGCTGTATCAGAGCTTTAAAGTTCCCTCGTCCCTGCGTGCAGATTCGGACTTCCGGCCTCAATAACTCATGGGATATATGTTCTGTGAACGTCTTGCCAACTGTACCTAACTACCACAGTTAGGTAAAGGCAAGATATTCACAGATTCGGACTTCCGGCCTCAATAACTCATGGGATATACGTTGTAAAAACATAAACAATGCCTCTTTCAAATCGTTGTAAGCTAGACAATGTGCTACAAGGCCAGTTTTATCAAAAGTCGCTGTCTTTCAAGCTGCAGAAATAACATTGATGTCTATGAGCAGCCGGCTGTGCGACGAGTGAACAGGGACCGTCTGCAAATAGCAAAACCGCTGCAACAGCGAAGAGACGCACTACACAAATATTCAATAACTTAACTTTTATACACTGTAGCGTCACCAAATTTACTGGAGCCATCAGTTGTGTCTTGCTGGTCATACTACAAGTCTTGGTTTGATGCTAAATACAAAATCTGAATTTTAAGGAATTTTTATTATTTAATTATTATTTTATTAGTCATAAAATTCAATAACTTCACTCATATACTGTAGAGTCACCAAAATCATTGGAGCCATCAATTGTGTCTTGCTGGTCATACTACAACTCTTGGTTTGATGCTAAATACAAAATCTGAATTTTAAGGAATTTTTATTATTTTATTATTATTTTATTACTCATAAAATTCGAACTTTATTGACACAGAGCAACGTTACAACAGAAACAGCCGCAGAGGAAGCATTAGAAAAGCATAAAGTGCCAAAAAACAAAACCACAAGCAGGAACAAAGCTATACAATATAAAACAATGCATAATACAAAAAAGAAAATCCAACTTAACTTTAAAGGGGGAAGTAGTATTTCTGCAAACCATTTTAAATCATCCATTGACAATGATTCTCAAGACAATGTTTTTTTAAAACATGTTTCATTTAAGATAAAGTCACAAAATATTTAAAGTTAAACAAAAAATAGCTTATGTCGGGAGGAAACTGATATTTGCCTAGAAGACACAGCTATTATGAACATCATTGTTGCTTCAAATATAATACATGCTTTCTGTATTAGGGACCAGGACCTTTTTTATCACTAATTAGCATCATTAGCATCATTAATTGGGTAATATACAGTACCACTATTGAACACCAACCAACCAGTTTGGCTTCTTTGAAAAATTTTATTCTGTTGTGTTTCAAATAGGATAAAAGCTTATCCACTTCGTATTACACAATCAAATATCTTTCAATGTAAGCAGCATAAATGGAATACAGTATTAATGGTCCTTCTTCCATTAATAATAATATATGTCTTTGATTTATATTGCAATTAAAACAGGAAAAGAAGTTCATGAACAGTATCTGGGAAACAGGGAAAATTGAGTGAAGTCTAGGACTGGTGATTTGATCCATGGCCCCTTCACATGTCACAGTATCCTTTGCTAAGACATATTGTCGTCTTAGGGCTTGCTCTGGGGGTTCAGGCATATGGGTTCTGTAAAGCGTCTTGAGACAATTTAACCTGTAATTGGCGCTATATAAATACAGTTGAATTGAACTGAATTGAACCCCAAGTTGGGCCTGATCACAGACAAGCACCTTGCATGGCAGCTCCACCATCATTACTGTGTGTGTGTGTGCGTGTGTGTGTGTGTGTGTGTGTGTGTGTGTGTGTGTGTGTGTGGGTGGGTGTGTGTGTGTGTGTGAGTGAATTAGAATGACTGTAAAGTGCTTAAAGGTATCAGCATCAGCATAAAATATTCTCCCCTTTG
Organism: Amphiprion ocellaris; assembly: GCF_022539595.1. NCBI lineage: Eukaryota > Metazoa > Chordata > Actinopteri > Pomacentridae > Amphiprion > Amphiprion ocellaris. The sequence goes on along the minus strand of NC_072781.1, from coordinate 16,740,764 downwards.
CAGGACAGCGACAAAATAAAACAGTTACAAAACAGCAAAGGCCACAGAGAGAATGTAAAAGTTACTTCTTAAAATCATGACTGATTGATTTCAGTTTTCATTCCGTGAACCCATGAGAATATCCCTTAATTACATGGTTCATGATTTGCCCTCCATCACATGTAACAGCAATACATTAACATTTGTCCAAAAAAATGGATAACACAACAGTGTATCGAATCCTGTCCTTAGATGAAACACATCGGAAGACACAGATTTCCATAATGCCAATAATTTTGACAAGCTCTCTCTTTCACATTCAGACAGTTACATTTTCCTGGCTATTTCTTTGTGCCTTGTATATCTTAGCACACTCCTCCAGTTCTGATTTCAGTGCAGCTGCTTCAGGTCGGTCTTGTGGCTTCTCACACAGCAATGACTTAATAATTTGGTTCTGCAAAAAAGCAAGAAATTGATTGATATGTTTGTACCAAACATAGTAAATGCAGTCATGTTGCCACACTACTGAGGCTCAGTTTTTCTGACATTTAATGTTTTGTTCAAGAAACTGACCAGTCAGTGAAAATGTATTGAATCTGAGTCAATATGTATATGTCAGCTGCTCTGGTGTTGTTATTATGACCAAGGCTTATGTCACATATACACAAGAATTCTTTTAAAACTGTCTTTTACTCCTTGTTCTGAAAAAAACAACCTCAACCTACATGAAAAGGAAAAAATACAATTGGGGCAGTGTGAAGAGCACGCCCAAACAAATGGTGGTGATATAACCCTAAAGCCATGTTGGCCAATCAGAAGTCTGGTTCCAGTATCCTCCTGACAATGGCATATCAAGGAAGGAAGTTGTGGAGTGATTCTAACATGACTGTTCCTCAACATAGTGGCAGAAACTATATATTAAAGTCCTAGTAGCAAGGTTACCAATAGCACTATTTTGGCCACATATGCCACTGCACAAAATCACCTCATGTAAACAAAGGAGATAAAGTTACACATTTCATCTCAGAAAACTCCATTCCTCCTGCCCGCAAAGCAATTATTTATGTGATATATTTTAAACAATACCCGTGTAGATTCGGACAAAGCCTAGTCTTGTGAAAAATACTGTTTCATGTGGCAAGTAAATCAGTATAGTAAAAACATGGTAACCTACCTCTTGGAGAAAGGTCAGTAAAAACTCTTTGGGGAGCTTCTGACTTCTGAGGTCATCCCATATCTTGACATCACACAGCAATAAAAGGACAAAAAAGCATGTTATTTCCTTATAAAAAAAAACTAGCAATCTGAACGAAGCTCTACTGAATATTGCAAATAGATACAAGAATAAATAAGATGTACAGAAAAATTAGAAAGTTCTGTCATATCTGCTTATGCTGGACACCATACTAAAAAGAAATCAACTATATTTATGTCTAGTTAGCTGTACAAACAGTTTACACACACTTGTAAAGACCATGTATATAATGGCAGTCCTGGGTTTAAAATGACTCCTGCAACTTTGAATATTCTGCTATGGAATTAGTTAAAAACAAACAAACAAACAAAAAACACTGCTCTTGATATAATTGGTACAGTTAAATTCATTTTGTTGGCTTTCTGACACAGACTTGTTTCTTCAGCACAGTCCACAAATTCTTGATGGGGTTTAAGTCAGGACTTTGAGAAGGCTCATCTAAAACCATATTTACAGCCTGATTTGATAATTTCTTTACCACTGCACCAGTTCCTTGACACCAAAACAGCCCCAGAGTATAATACTACCACCACCATGCTTGACAGTAGGTTTGGGGTTCTTTGGGTTAAAGGCCTCGCCTTCTCTCCTCCAAACATATTTCTGGTCATTGTGGTCAAATAGCTAAATTTGTATTTCATCTGACCACAGAGCTTTCAGCCTGAAGTCCTTTTCTTTGTCCATGTGATCAGCAGCAAACTTCAGTCAAACTTGAAGGTCTTTAGGGGCTTCCTTCTTGCCTGGCACATCAACATACAACACACTTGACTGAATACTGACATCTGTGTTCCACCAACTTATAATTCATTGCAGATCTGCTTTTTGGTGATTCTTATTTGACTTTTGACCATCTTGACCAATTGTCTATCAGCAGTAGGTGACAGCTTGTGTTTCCCTCCTGATCATGGCAGTGACACAATTTTATACTTCAATTGTTTGAAGAGATGATTTTGGGATCTGTAGCTGCTTTGAAATGGTTCCAACAGACTTTCCAGCCTTATTGAAATCAACAATTTGCTTTTTCAAATCTTTGTTGGGCTCCTAAAACTTTCCCACTGTAGTGTTTGTGGTTGAGACTAATTACTGTATCAAATGGGCCCTAATTAAACTGTCTCAAAGGATTCAGCAGCTGTAGTCAATCGTAATCATTAACAAGAAGTTAAGAAACCATGCCACCAGGAAAATTCAACTGACACAACTCTCTACGTCACCAAAATTAGGAAGTCAAATTGCTATATGTATGTATTTTGGCCCAGCAGATGTCATATTGCCTCAAGGCCTATAATAAATCTATGAAAGAACCAAAATGCATGATTGTTTTCTTGTGACAAAGACGCATGTGTTTCAATTCCATCTTACAAAATTAAAAATTGTACAAGTCACTAGATTGCCATGATATATAAGGTCTATACAAGTGTGTTTAAACTTTTGTTTACAACTGTATCCATAGGCCTAGGTAACGCAGTAACATTTTGTGGCAAGCAATATTTAAAACTTTAACAATACCACATTGTGTAAGCTTCTATTGATACGAGGCTCACCTTTGCTCTTTCAAAGCCAGTGGAGAGTTTCCAAAGAAGTTCAAAGTATATCAGCCCCAAAGCAAACATGTCCACTTTCCGATCATACATATCAGTCCTCTGGAATAAAATGATGAGGTAAATTGAGTTAACTAGATATCTTTGCTTATATATGCAGAAAAAAATAAATGTTTTTCTACCATAAAAGCTGCAAACAATGCAACTACCACTAAAATAATGAGACTAATGTAGAAGGTGAAAAATTACGACTAAGTCATTTAGTTTGCAACAGCACATAGAAATACATCCATTTTAAAACAACAATGGAAGAGAGTCAGATGCTTGTGTCAACATGAAGTGAGTATCTCACTTGCTCAGGAGCCATGTAACTTCTGGTTCCTGTGCCTTTTGTTCTCTCCATCATGTTTTCATCGTCAGTCTCAACAGTGACCAAACCAAAGTCCCCAATCTTTACTTCTTCATCCTGTCCAAACATGATGTTGGCAGGCTAAACAAAACAGCAAATAAAACTAATTAATATCAAGCTACTTGTAAAATAAGAAGTGAGCTGGTTAATTTAATGCCTTAGCATGTTTTCAAACACTCAGTGCAGCAACTATTTTGTTTAAATGTTTAAATGACCAGCTGGTGGGCTTGTGTTTCAGTGGTGGAAGAAGTATTTTGCTCTTTTACTAAATAAATGCACTGATCCCACACCATAAAAAAATTCACCAAGACAAGTACCTCCAATTTATACTTAAATAGAGTAAGCAAGTAATTCTACTTGGCTACATTCTGTCATTGCTACACTTATGCATACAGAAATAACAAACTATTTTCTGCTTTACTTATTTGACATTTAAATTGCCACTTTGGTTCCCGAGTGAAATAGCCTGACAATTAGTTGATGGGTTGCCATTAAAATCAGGTGGGGAAACATTTAATACTAGCCGAAAATATTTTCTGAGAATTACAAAAAAATCTGAAGAATAAAAAAATAAATCATAACTTGAGTGACAGGACAGTTTCCAAAAGCAGTTTAAGTTAGCTGTCGTCTCAACATACAAACTCAGTAACCTTAACCAGAGAGTAACATTCACTGTAAACGGGAATACAACACAGTATGTTAACAGTACATAGAGGAGTAGAACCCGAAAGAGTTAATACTTCGTGAGTAACACTGAAGGCTCACCTTAAGGTCCCTGTGGATGAGTTTCTTTGAGTGAATGTACTTGACTCCACTGACTATTTGCTGCAAAATCAGCAGACTTTCTTCCTTTCTCTTGGGGTTTTGCAGCGTTTTCTTGTTCTCCTCCTTTATCCAGTTTTTAAGTGTTTTGGAGTCACATAACTCCATCTTAATGTAGAGGTATTGTGGGGATGAACTACTGTTAGATCTAAGAAAGAAAAGAAAATGGTGAAACATCTTCATTGTTACAAGAAGTGGAGTACAACAAGTAATGAGGATGAGACTTACTGCGAATCGCAGTAGTTGATGTCTATGTAGTCCGAATCCTCCATCCAACAATCGTAGTATCTAACAATGTTGCTGTGACGGAGGTCTGATAATGCCCTCACCTCTCGCAGAGCCTTTCTGTTTAAAGAATTACATGTAAGGTCAGGTTGAAACTGTCTTGTAATGCATGTACACTACTGTTCAAAGTTTGGGGTCACTTAGAAATGCCCTTATTTTTGAAAGAAAAGCAGTTTTTTTTCAATGAAGATGACATTAATCAGAAATACAGTCTAGATATTGTTAATGTGTTAAATAACTATTCTAGCTGGAAACTGCTGATTTTTAATGGAATATCTACATAGGGGTACAGAGGAACATTTCCAGCAACCATCACTCCTGTGTTCTAATGCTACATTGTGTTAGCTAATGGTGTTGAAAGGCTAATTGATGATTAGACAACCCTTGTGCAATTATGTTAGCACATGAATAAAAGTGTGAGCATTCATGGAAAACATGAAATTATCTGGGTGACCCCAAACTTTTGAACAGTAGTGTGTTACTGAAATACTACTGTGCCTCTACACTGAACAGCACTACAGTGACCTGCACTTTACTTACTCTTTACCACGAACAATCTTCACAGCATACCACTTGTCAACGAGTATTTGTCTTGCTTTGTAAACACGACCAAATCCTCCTTTGCCAAGACGCTGTCTAGAATCGTAGTCTAGCATAAATCTATAGACATTCACAAGAAATAATAGGGCATAAATGTAAAAAGCAGTGCCTTATGCATGATTGTACATCACTTAAATTAGCATTGCACCTGAATGCTTTTTCATACCTTGACTGGATTGTTGCATCATTTGCGCCGTTTTCCACACTCTCGTTTGTGACAGCATTCTTAAAGAATAAAACAAACACATTGTATGGATTTAATATGTTGAAAAGTCCTCACTCACTTTTAGAGCAACATCTCTCCATGGAGATCAGAAGGACTCATTGGTATTGCATCACTGGGACTCAACTGCCAGATGTCAAGGACATTTACCAGGCCCAATGTAACAACCAGGCACCCACATCCTGCACATCACACCCTGCTCACCAGATATCACACTCCTCTCTTCAGGCAGGAGATACAGGACAATTCACACATACAAGACTGAAAAACAGTTTTCCTCTAGAGCAGTTACACTGCTGAAGACTGCCTGAACCCTCCTCCCCCCCAGCTCAACCTACAGTCACACACCACCGCACAGAGACTTAACTGCCTCTTGGGGGAAATAATCAAACCAAGTTTAACATTGTACCATTATCCATGAATCCAATCACCTTTGTTGGCACTACCTCATCATGTGTTCATATTTCCTAGATATTATTTAGACACTGTCTTCTACTGTGCATTGTATTATATATTTCATTCTATTTTGTCTTGTCTTTTATTCAGTTTTAACTCAGGGAGTACCACCATAATTTTGATGTATTGTTATCTGCAGCTATACACAATGACAATAAAGGTCTTCAATCTTGAATTAATCAGATTTATTCTGCATCTATTTTCTTTACAAGAAAAACTACTAGAATTTGTTTAAAACTTAGAAACATTAAAAATAGTACTATTATTATATAGATTATACAGGAATGAACTTTGACAGAAATAACAGACCTGATCCTTGGAAGGGGTTGATGGATCTGCAGATATTACCCAGTCATCAGTACCTGTTGCCAGACTCTGTGCTGATGGCTCAACACTCTCTCTTAAAGAAAACAATGAGAGACATTAACAGCCTACAGTGCTCTGAGCAATATTGTAAGCTCTACAATCTGCTTTAATACAAATGTAAATAAAGAGACTTACAGTGAAGTTGGTGTTGAGAACCTGGCTGATGCACTTTTTTCTGACTTAGGTGAACCGACGGAAACCTAAAATGTACAAAAAATGTGGTTGGTGGACATATGTTAGGGATTAAAGTCCCTCTCTGAAAGCCCTAAAACTAAATTTTTGTTAATCAAAGTTACATAGTTTCATTATGATAAATAAAGGACATGCTCCCACACTATCACTATAAGTCAGAATCACAGCTTACAGTCATCTCTGTCAGACATTATGACTCAAAACCAAAGAAGAAAAAAAGCACTGCTTGACTTTAATATTTTATCTGAACTCTTTTCATGTAGTTCACACTTGCATCCCTGACTACCTGCTGCAGAAAGCAAACCCATACAGAGAAAGTTGCAGTCCTTAAATATTCCTCTGAGGGTAGACTATTGCCTTGCCTACTACAGATTTCTTTGAAATTAATGAAGAAACTGACCTGGCCCCTGGAGGGGTTTGATGAATCAACGAATACTATCGAGTCACTTGCACTTGTGTGCATGTTTTGTGATGATGATTCGTTGGAGTCCCTAGATATAGAAAAACAAGCAACATAACTACAGGTTCCTCAGAATATAGTGCTGATTATACTATTGCAATTCTGCTATAATAGACAGAGTCCCTATTGATCCCCTAAAGAAAATTTCAGCATTGCAGCAACAGTTTACATATCAAAAACACATATAACTAACATTGAGCTGACATGAGGTAGGTAAGAAAATAACACAATCCTAAAAATATAGAGACATTTATATAAAAATACTGTACTGGATAAAACATAATAATAATAATAAAAAAAAACATAGAATAGGATAAGACAGAGATAAAATATAGACTATTTAACAAATCAATCTGCCATCCAATGAACATCAGTAAGTGCCTTACTGTGTAGTTGGAGGTGCTGATGATACAGATGATGCTCCATCGTCTGACGCTGTTGACGTGACAGACACCTTAAATGCAGAGAAAAGGAGTTCAGCATTATGTTACAAAAGAGGTGTTTTTAAAAAAATATTGCTACCATTGGTAACATAAGACATCATCACTAACTACTGCCTGGCTTAGAAAATCAGTAAATTAAAATGATCATTAGCAATACATTTGATGATATAAATAAAGCAGAACAAATTAAAATACCTTGCTGTCATAGTCTGATTGTTCCTGAAGAGCATCCCAGGCCAACTGGGCTGCATTTTGTTTGGCCTCCTTGACACTTTTACCCTCACCAACAGGGTATTCCTTGTCGTCGATCACCGATTTGTAGAAAAATCTGCATTGTGTTAAAGTGGAAATGGATAAGCTCATTGCACTAACAGTTCTAAATAGTTGAACATCATTCCAAAGTTAGTAAAGAGCATCTGCAGTGTTTATTCAGGTCACAGAGGTTCAGTCATACTCACTTGGGGTTATGAGGTGGGCCAGATCTCTTTCTGGCTTCTTCAAATTTATGGGAATGATTGGTTTTCTGACAGTAGTTATTAACAAGTCCTATGAAATTAGTCTCTGTAAAGCTGTTGTCTTTAGACGTCACACTCAGCTCTCTAGTCCCATCACTGTAATAAACAAGTAACAGCCACACCCATGAAGATGTCAAAATGGAACAATCAATCACCATTGTTCTTTACTCACCAGATATCAGAAACACTTTGACTGAATTCCTCTTTTTTTTGACTTGGTGTATTGTTGCAGTTCTCATCTGCAGGCTTGAAATGAGAAACAGTGTGACTGTGAGAAGACTCACACAGGCGACTGTGGCCCTCTAAGTATGTTTCAGGTGTATGATCAAACCAGGATGAACTGGTGTGTATTACTACTACTTACCGCTGTCGTTCTACTGCCATGTATGTAATCATATACCAGCTTGGCTGCTTCCTCCTTAGCTTCCCTCTTTGATTTCCCACACACCTCTGGATACTCCTTATCACCAACTATGAAGCTGCAGCATCTAATACCATAAAAACATTTAATTAGTGCAATTTTAAATAGAGACTAATTAGCTGAGAATTGGGTTGCATTTAGGAGGCTTACGGGATAGCATTATTTGGACCGGGTCTTGTCGACTGCACAGGTTTTATATTCAGTCCATTCTTCTGGCCATATTCATTGAGCCAACATATGTAGTTGATACTTTTCTCCTGAACTGATGCTGATGTTTCTGATGTGTTTTCTGTCTGTCAAGATAGCAACAAATATACATAAAGTATGCATATACGATACATGCAGATTTCCCTGTCTCTGTGACATAGTCTAGTTTAATGAAGAGGAACTAAATCTTACTGAGTCAGCTGAGTCCTGATGTTCATCCTTAAACAAATATTGCAGGGCTTTTTGAGCTGCATTCTGCTTGGCTTCCTTCTTCGTCTTCCCTGCACCACTGGGATAGGGTTTACCATTCAGAACTACCCTCTGGGTGAATCTGTAGACGAATTGTCAGAGCTTTGTTAGACAGGAAAGCGAGTTGGGTTATAATAAATGACATGAATCTCTACATTTCCAGTTTCAGCCAGTGGGAGGCAATATTTGAACACATCATCTATGTTGTGGCCACTTTGAGACAGCAGGACATTCATACACCAAAGTTCTGCTCAGCTGTGCTTACAATCATAGGCTGAAGCTGTATTCATTCACTCACTACTTAAAGTCCCAAGTCAAAAATGAGCTTTGTTCATTGTTGCTTCTTTTGGGTGTTGGATCTTCACTGTAACATTTGCCTCTTTGTGTCAGTCCTGTGGTGGACTGGGAGCCTGTGCAGAATGTAGCCCACCTCTGAGACTCTATCATAGACCCCAGCCCCCCTACAGCCCTATACAATAAAAAGCAGGTACAATGGAAAAACTGACACATAAACTGAGACTATATTAAGCACAAATGGACAAAAAAATGGAACAAATGGACAGAGTAAAGGACTGAAACCTCTGATGTGGAAATGGATCAAGGGAGGAAGTAAGATTAGCAAGACTGATTAGGAAAGCAGATATTTTCTAACCCAAACATTTTTTACAGGATTTTGTGTTATTCTATTTTGGTTATGAAAATTAAATAAAAAAAAATAAAGCAGGTACAGCTGATGGAGGGTTGGATGGGTGGACCGTCACTGTGCAGAATGGTTTTCAAATTATTGTGCTCAAATTGGAAAGTTTCTCTGGGCTCACCTAAAATCTGAGTTCATGGTATCAACCTGCAGACAGGATTCATGGCATCACAAATCCAGTAGGCTACTTAAATATGTGGAACCTTGAAGCCTGCTTTGCATATCAGCTCAGAAAGGACTTTCACAGATGAGACATCCTGAATCCAGTATTTGCAAATGTGATGTTAATAATTTCTAACCAAGTAGTGGGAGTTAATTATTATTATTGGAAGCACAACAGTTCATACATCAGGAGGATATCTGCAAGTATTTGTGCTCAGGTTTTTATAACTCTTTCTAACATGATCACAATTTACCATTCAGGAGCAAGTTATTCTGGTTAAGTCAACTCTTAAGATCAACATGTAAAAATGTCTGTTAGTGCTGTTATTATAAAGCTATGAAAAGTTACTATGGGCAAATGTGTGAATAATGTCAGTAATCTATCCTATAGTGCCATTATGGGATGCAGTTGTTGTCTCGAGCCATCGAGTGGGATATTGAGGAGTTTTCTGACAATCAGGCCTCTTGGTTAAATGTAATCATTACCAGCTTTCTGTGCTGACTCAGAAGACCTACAGTTACCAGAAGCTCAGCTCACCTTTTATCATGATCGGGACCATCGGAGTCCAGTTCATCGTAGCGCAGCACCAAGCCGCATTTCTGTGCAAACTCGTTCAGCTTAGCAACGTAGTTTCCAGTTTCCATCAGAAATGACACTGCAAATTTACACACACACACACAAAAAACGTGAACAGGCCGTTTCAATCTCACCTTATATCTATTTATTTACCCTCCCATCTTACTTCTGCTCCCGGATCCGCGAATGCCCGAGCTCTGTTTCGATTCAGCTGGCTTTAAAAATCTGTAGGTTTCGATTCCTTCGTATTTTATTAAGACATGAACAATCGAAACTGAAACTAGACTCCAGCTGAACTACAACTCCCACAAACGAAGGATGTGTTGATATTCTGTGTGGAAAAGAATGAAGCTGTCCAGTGGTCTCAGGGTAAGGGGGACATTTTTAAAAGGGACACCTCTCCAACATGTTGGGTTCATTTTTGTCATAAAGTGTCTTAGCTCCTGTATAAAATATAAAAGTAACGCTTTAGAGTTATCGTATTAAAAATACACTTTCCACAGTGGGAACTCAATGCAATAAAACTCATTACTGAGATTGAAACATTGTATTTCCAACATTTCATGGAGGAGACCAGATTTATCAAGAGATGTTCAGCCATTCTTCAGAGACTATTGTTTTCAGCTTCTCTTAGCTGGAGGGTTGTATTCTTCTACATTTCTGTTTCAAGTCAGTACTTTGTCGGGCCCCAGTTTTAACATTGAGGTTCACATGAAGGAAAGTTCTCAACACTGTCTAAGCTGTCACAGAACTTTCAATTCCACTAATAATATCTGTGCCAAATTTAAAGTGCTTGCCCATCTGTTTTCCACAGCTGAATTGTGAAAGTATGTTAGGCATACTGTGATGCAAATTCTTTTTGTACTTTTGCTTAAGTGTAAATTTAAATTCATTACTTGTATTTCTACACTATAGCATCTCCCACCTCTAAAAAACTGGAGGACATTCTTCCCGCTTGTACAACTGTACATGCAAAAAACTTACAAAGAAAATGAATGACCATTACACCACAGTTGCAGATTGTTTTATTTTTCACTTCCACCTTCCATTATAAAAAGAAAAGTGCCATGAGAAATGTAATATAACGTCATTGTAAGTGTGAACACACATTTAACTATTCCAGCAAACAAAAGTTTTATCCTAGCTGACATAACTAAAAAACATGATTATTTGTAAAAACGGACCGATATAATTCATGTCGTATTCACTGATTATAAAATTAATGTCTTTTTTCATCAAGTACAGTTCCACATAGTAGACAAGCACTCAGAGAGCACAGTACTCCACCAAGGCTGTTCATTTCTTGTATCATTTCTGACAGCTGAAGTCTTTAAAAAAATTGTGGATCCAGACTACAAGTCGCATCCCTGCCTAAATCTAATTAATTGATCCTTGTGTCATTTCTGACCTTCCCTGAAAATTACAAATTTATTTATCTGTTTGTGAGTAATGTTGCTAACAAAGAGACAGACAGACAAGCCAATGGCAATCATCACTTAACTCCACCGAGGAGTCCGCTTGGCGGAGTAATTATGTATGATGTTAAATCATGTCATACTAGTTATTAAAAGACATTCCCCTTATTATTTAAAACCTTCACAGCCTTATGTAGCGTTACAGTGTATAAACAGTGGTACTTGTTGGACTTTGATGAGTGTTTCTGTGTTTCCTTGCAGTAATCAGACAGTGTGACTGTCACGTTGTATCTTTTTAGGCATTACGAGTGACCGTTTGCACTCTTCCATGTCGGTCTTCAGCTTACTTGCCTCTGGTCGGTCTTCTGGATTCACACACAGCATTGACTTTATAATTTGGCTCTGCAACAACAAAACAACAGAAAGAATAGCTGATAAGATCTCCATAATATTCACAAATACTAGTAATGTGTTTGAGGTTCATATTAACTATACTTCTATCAAGTTCACTTCTCTCCAAACTGTACCTGTCCTGCTTCATATCGAACACTTTTATACACACATCAACAATCTACTTCTGATCATTTTGGAATTCAAGATTCATTGTTCTACCAGAGAAAACCCCCTTTTTTAAAGCCTCAATTTCTGCCTTTTCAGTGGTCTTCACAAGTGACTATCATCGACTAGAAAATACCGCTTCATGTGTTAAACAAAGTGAAATAATGTTGATGTACCTCTTGATGAAAATGATGAGAAAATCCTTCAGGAAGTTTCTGGTTTCGGACATCCTCCCAAATCTAAAGTTCAGGAAGAACATTTCAATAGTGTGACACAAATAATAAACAAGCTCTCAATTAAACTTTTCATATCAAAGCAGACATTTAGATTCAAAGCTCAAATGTATATGATGAAGTTAGTTTTGGCTGAAATCCATTTAGCTGCTTAAGTTTCAGGGTCCTGGTCTCGTGCATCTCGTGCATTCTGCCTCACTGTCACAGTGTAATGACTTGATGGGACACTTGAACAGAACTGAGCCATTGATTGTGTTTACATGTGCATCAGTATCAATGTTGTAATGCTCATCGCAGTTTTGATATTATCGGAGGTATGGTGTTTACATGGAGCACAGACAGCATTCCAGTTACTACTGTTTGTGCAGCTGCCTGTGATGTTTACAAGACAAAATTGAAATTTAATCTGGATTTCCGTTAAGCCTATCCTTAAATTAATTTCAGTGTGGCTATTGAAAATGAAGCCAATTTGGTTATAGCAGGCTTAGCACTACTAAATCTCAACATTGCATTATGGATTTGGCTTATACATCTTATTGCAAGCACTGGGAGATAGGACTGACAGGAAAATTAAACCTGATCTCCACTTGTCAGGCTGTCAGTGTCACTGTGTAGGACAAGGAACAGCTGGATGAAGATACTGAGCCATGACTGGTAGGATAGCTCAGTCTTTCGTTAACCTTGCACAGGTTGTGTGACACAGTTGAACCATTAACGAGACCAGAGGAAACAACAGTGTGAGCGCGAGTTCTATTACAGAGAAAAGTGGCCTCAGTCAAAGTCCTTATAGGCAAGTCTCATCACATGGCAGCCAGCTAACAAGACTTGATTCCAATCTCCATAAATAGGCAGTCATAATGACATTTTAAATGGTCATAGGACAAAAAAACTGCAGGTATAGAAACACAGCTTGAAAGGTTTAACGACTCTGCCCTAAAATGAGGTTTAAAAAGTGTTTCCCCCCGCAATTTACACTTCTATTTTTTTTACACAGTTTTACAACACTGCGCTTGAGTCTGCACAACAACACAACTGCCTGGATGTTTCTCAGTTGGGCTTTGGCAGTGGTTGGACATATGTCATGCAACTACTATATTTATGGAACACTCCGATAGATTTCTACTCATTATTCTATAAGTGGTGAGTCTCTCCTTTATCACGTCTCTGCCAACGTGTTGTACAAACTGGGAAGTTGTGATAAATATTACTTAGTTGTTATCTAGTTTGAGGTTTGCAGAAACACAATCCAAAAATGTCTATGTATGTTCTGTCATGGTGTTGAGGACAAAGCTATGAGCTGCTATATAAAGTCCAAAGTGAGGAGGAAGTCCTTTAGATGTTTAGATGTTTGTGTTATGTCACTTGGGTGAAGCCATGTCTGTGCAGGTAGCAGGCAGCAGTCAGAAACAGAGATAAGATGCTAGATGCAACAGTATCCTGACTTCTTTTAGAATACTTCAGCAGGCATAACTTCTCAAAATCATGGAAAGGGCTTATCCATGTTTCCAAAATGTTTACATGTGTAAATATAAAAGGAGGAAAAAGCAGATCATAGTCGGAATGTTTAAGTCCATGTAAACCAGTAAATGGCATTAGTAAATTCTGTGGTATCCTATGACCTAAAATGAAAAAGACACACCAGGTTCTTTGGAGTCTGACTGTTTGATACTTTACCAAAATGCCTGATACTTTACCAATCTTTAAAACAAATTCATAGACATGTGATAGTAAACAATTAATTCTAATGTAAATGTAGCACCCTTCTGGAAGGTGTCTCTGAACAACTCACCACTACTCTTTCATGGCCAGTAGAGACGTTCCAAAGGAGTTCAAAATATATCAGCCCCAATGCAAATATATCCACCTTCCGGTCATATGTGTTTCTGCTTTTCTGTTATTAAACCAGACCACAGTAACAACAAAATCAATTCAGTCGTTAAAATCTCCACAGCTACCTACAGTGTAATGTTTATTTATACAGAAAAAGATGAAGTCAATGTAAATACAGCTGATCTCACCTGCTCAGGAGCCATGTAAGACGGGGTTCCTTTGTACACTGTTCTCTCCATCAGGTTCTCAGCATCATCATCATTCTCAGCAGTGACCAGACCAAAGTCTCCAATCTTCACTTCTCCATCACGCCCAAACATGATGTTGGCAGGCTGACCGCAGAAAAGAAGTGAACACACATTTTTACAACTGATGTCAAATAACAGGCAATGATTTTACCCACTCTGTCTCACCTTCAGGTCTCTGTGGATGAGCATCTTGGAGTGAATGTACTCGACTCCGCTGACTAATTGTTGGGCAATGCTCAGACTTTCTTCTCTTCTTTTGGAGTCTCGCAGAGATTTCTTAACGTTCTGAGCATTCTTCTCATAAATCCACACTCTCAGTGTTCTGGTGTCACATAACTCCATCTGAATATAGAGATACTTGGTAGATGAATCACTGGACGACCTAGAACAGTAAGAAAAAGCAGAAGGTGAAAAGATCTCTGTGTTTATAAAATGTACACACATTATTTTAGTAAGTGGATGAGACTTACTGTGAGGCGGTGCTACTATCAGTGCTACTGTCCCAGTGGTATTCTGAATCCTCCCTCCAGCACGTGTAGTATCGAACAATGTTAGAGTGGTCGAGGTCTGACAATGCCTTCACCTCTCGCAGAGCTTTCCTAATCCAAAGGAGTGCAAGAAAGTGACTGAACTAATAAAGCTTTCCACTTATTTTCCATTTATTTTGAATTTATGACCTCATAAGAACGCCATGCAGCGCTCCAAAAAACACAGTAAACCTCATTTAATACTCAACTTACTCTTTGTAGCGAACAATCTTTATAGCATAATACATGTCCAGGAGTTTATGTTTTGCCTTAAAAACACGACCGAAGGCTCCTTCACCGAGCTGCTCTATGGAATCAAAATCAGATGTAAACCTGTTGGAAATATGAAATTGTGTTTCAGACTATTTATTTGTACACAAACAGTATGCAACATGTCTGCTGTGTCTTGATTTTCCATACCTTGAGCCTGACTGGCTTGGTGTTTTCTCACTCTTTGTACTTTCTGTAGTCTTGCACTTGAAATTGGGCATTAAATCCTAAATGAAAGTCATCATATAGAAGCTAAAATATTAAATGAGAACAAACTAAATAAGCTAGCAGGATTAATGTCCTTACTTTACCTCTTTGCTGCTTTCGTTAGCTTTTGGGAAATTTGCTGCAATACTAACAAGAAAATGTATAATTAGTGGTATTATCAGATGAACTATTATGTAGCTTTACAGTGAGTGTCAAAGGATGACTAACCTCATTTTGGGCTTCACATCAGGGCTTGCATGCTTTGAAATAAAAGGCAGAAAAGCAACTGTTATATTTAAGCATACAACCATTAATAATCCATTTTATTAAATAAGAATATGGCACAAGGTCCTCCTTAACTTATCAGTAATCTGGGATTTTTAGAGCACAATGCAAAAATATGATGTGATAAAACTGTATCCTGAGAACTAGACTAACTTTCCTAAAATTACTGACACACTCTCAGTCTTGTAACACTATTTGTTACGTGTAACTCTCAGGGATCACTAATCCACTCATGTCTTTGCTACCGTCTGGTATATCAAGTAATTAAAGTCAGTTTCAAAAAAATTTATCTCACTTAAAACTGATAAATCTTGACACAATTTTTGCAATTACATGAGAATTACAAACTGATGAACCATGGCAGTATTATATTCATATACACTCACTGGCCACTTTATTAGGTACACCCGTTCAACTGCTTGTTAACAGAAAAAGCTAATCAGCCAATCATATGATTGCAACTCAATGCATTTAGGCATGTAGACGTGGCCGAGATAACTTCCTGAAGTTCAAACCGAGCATCAGAATGGGGAAGAAGGGGGATTTAAGTGACTTTAAACGTGGCATGGTTGTTGGTGCCAGAGGGGCTGGTCTGAGTATTACATAAACTGCTGATCTACTGGGATTTTCATGCGCAACCATCTCTGGGGTTTACAGAGAATTGTTTGAAAAAGAGAAAATATCCAGTGAGCAGCAGATGTGTGGATGAGAAGTCAGAGGAGAATGGGCAGACTGGTGGGAGATGATAGAAAGACAACAGTAACTCAAATAACCACTTGTTACAACCAAGCAATGCAGAATGTCATTTCTGAAGGCATAACATGTCGAACCTTGAAGAAGATGGACTACAACAGCAGAAGA
Organism: Amphiprion ocellaris; assembly: GCF_022539595.1. Classification (NCBI taxonomy): domain Eukaryota; kingdom Metazoa; phylum Chordata; class Actinopteri; family Pomacentridae; genus Amphiprion; species Amphiprion ocellaris. Next base: position 16,724,477 of record NC_072781.1, on the reverse strand, counting down.
CCACACCGGGTGCCACTCCTGTCAGCTAAGAACAGGAAACTGAGGCTACAGTTCTCACAGGCTCACCAAAATTGGACAATAGAATATTGGAAAAATATTGCTTGGTCTCACTCTCGATTTCAGCTGCAACATTCAGATGGTAGAGTCAGAATTTGGTGTAAAAAACATGAAAGCATGGATCCATCCTGCCTTGTATCAACAGTTCAGGCTGATGGTGGTGTGATGGTGTGGGGAATATTTTCTTGGCACACTTTGGGCCCCTTAGTCCCAATTGAGCATTGTTTAAATGCCACAGCCTACCTGAGTATTGTTTCTAATCATGTCCATCCCTTTATGACCACATCTTCTGATGGCTACTTCCAGCAGGATAATGCATCGTGTCACAAAGGTCAAATCATCTCAAACTGATTTCTTGAACATGACAATGAGTTCACTGTACTCCAATGGCCTCCACAGTCACCAGATCTCAATCTAATAGAACCTTTGGGAGTTGGTGGAATGGGAGATTGGCATCATGGATGTGCAGCCGACAAAATGCCTTACCTACAGTAACTGCATGATGCTATCATGTCAAGATGGAAAAAATCTCTGAGGAATGTTTCCAACACCTCGTTGAAAGTATGCTACGAAGAATTAAGGCAATTTTGATTGCAAAAGGAGGTCCAACCTTTTATTAGCAAGGTGCACCTAATAAAGTGGTCAGTGAGTGTATAGTGTAACTTTACAATGAAAATAACAGACCTGATCCTTCGGAGGACTTGGTGAACTGGGGAAAATAATGGATTTACTTGGGGTTGTTATGCTGGTTGATTTTGGATACCCAGAGTCCCTTGAAAAACACAATGAGACGTAAGTGGTGTATTCTCAACGTTCAAACTTCATCATCCAATATACTGCTCAGTCAGTGTCTCACAGTGAGCTTGAAGGTATGGACGGCTTGGTTGACGCACCATCATCAGACGCAGCTGACCAGTTTATCTGAAGATACAAAAGAAGTGTTTGGGCTGTTAGAAACTGTAGTCATGGTACCCAGTCAAGTTGTTTTATTCAGCCCAAGGTTTTTAATTTAATTTTTACTGTATTTTTCTGTCAACGAACGCCATTAAAACGCCAGATAATCCATGTTGTGTAATTCTACAAAAAGCAGGTTTTTTTGCAATAAACATCACGTATGCATGTGGGACTGATGTCTTCCAAAGATCAGAGGCAAAGGTGTGAAGTTACACTCAGTCTTACAGAGAAGTTTGTCACTCATACTGCAGAGGAAAAAAAGGTGGTGGTCGGTCTTTTGTGTCGTTGTCTAACTGTTAATACTAGAACATTGTGAAATCGCTAAAATGTAGAATTTCCATCACATCCTATCTATCTAACATATTTCTCTGTTTCAGACAGCCCCACTGTTGACAAAAAACTAACAAAAAAACACATCACTGAGTCACAACGCAGTGCTGGGTGATGGTTTCTTCCAAATAGAAAGCAGCAGTAAAAAGTCAACAGTGTGGCTGGGTGATTCTTTTTTAGTAGTTTTTGAACAACAATAGAACTGTATGGCACAGTGGAATAAGCTAATTCAGGCTATGGATACGCCGACTATATTTTTGGGAACAATTCATTTTCTGTTTTGCTGTTTTCATAGGATTAGCTGACAATAAGGACAACATGAAAAACGTCTCCAAAGTTATCCTTCAATATTTGATTTTTTGTATTTATTGCCTATTTCTTCTGATATGTTTGAATTTGCTTAATTTTAAGATGAGAAAAACAAAAATTCGCTCAGAAAGCCTGGCCAAAGTATAATGTGGGTTGTAGATTTTCATATAAATGTCGAGAAAAAATTGTTTTAAAACAATGATACAAAAAAATGTATACTGTAAAAGTAACTATTAGCAAAACTGCCAATGGTATACCAAATAATACTAAAGAAACAGGAAAAAAGGTGCAGATGGGAACTCCAGATTTAGCAATAAAGTCAGAGGGAATGTGAAACCTTGTTAACCTTACAAAGGACATGGCAAGAATGAAGATGAGGACGGAGTTGCTAAACGAGACAGTAAAAATGTAGAGTTACGGATGTTTTATCATGAATCTCCAATCTGTATGATGCTAAGGGCCTGATACTACAGGAACTTTCAGGAACAAGATTTGAATCGAATTTGAAGTGTCACTCTACAAATCTTGCAGCATGCTGAGTCCTTAAGCTACCTCGGGTTGCCATGGTGCCTGCTGAGGGAAACATGCATTCAACAATCTGCTCGATGAAGATTTGTTAAAATCAAAAGTAATAACTGGAATAGAAATAGAAAATAATAAATACCTTGCTGTCATAGTCTGATTGCTCCTGAAGAGCATCCCAGGCCAGCTGGGCTGCATTTTGTTTGGCCTCCTTGACATTTTTACCCTCACCAACAGGGTATTCCTTGTTGTTGATTGATAATTTGTAGAAAAATCTGCAATGTTTAGATCATCATCATGCTTCCATTACCACCATTCAGATTTTTTTAGTGTCTACTCAGGTTACAGAGTTTCAGTCATACTTACTTGCGGTTATGAGGTGGGCCAGATCTCCCAGCTTCCATAAATGCACAGGTGCGGTTTGTTTTCTGACAGTAGTTGTGAACAATCCCTATGAAATTTGTCTCTGTAAAGCTGCTGTCTTTATTCCTTACAGTCAGGTTTTTTGTGAGATCACTGCAACAACAAGAAAAAAAACAATTATATCTTTATTAACCAAACAAAAGCAAAAACTAAACAATATTTTACTCAGCGTTTCACAGTCAGAAAGAAACCAAAGTGAGACCATGCATTCTGAGCTCACCAGACGTCTGATACATTTTTGTTCAATTCCTCTCTTTGTTGACTTGATGTGTTGCTATCTTTCTCCTCTCCAGTCTAAAATACACACACACACACACACACACACACACACACACACACACACACACACACACACACACACACACACACATACACACACACACACACACACACACACACACACACACACACACACACATATAAGACTAAAGTAAAAAACATACTTAAACATTCAGTGTTTCCCCATCATTGACTGCTTAGTTTTTGTGTTGCCTTAAGTTGGGTTGCAGTCTGAGTGTTACAAGATTGCATAGAGTTGAATAAAGCGTATGTTTTTATTTGTTTTTGCACATTACTCTTGTAGCACCAGGAGGAGTAATTCCTGTCTGATAGCCAGGATAGGTCAAAGTCTATCCTCCTGTGCTTGTAAGCTGGTGTAGATGTGACATTATCAGCAGTAGAGCTCCGACTGCCCTGCAGATATTCCAGTCTTGTTGCCACTGTGGCCAGATTCAGGTTATATTATTATATTATTAGGAGAGCTTAAAAATGTAGATACTTTGGCCTAACTTTCAGACATTCAAGTTTGCACTTCAAGTAACGCAGTAAGTTGCGTCAACTTGAGTTAGGTCTTGTCGTCACTTGTTTCTTACCTCTGTAGTTCTACTGCCACATATCTCATGGTATACCAGTTTAGCTGCTTCCTCCTTAGCTTCCCTCTTGGACTTCCCAGATGCAGTGGGGTACTCCTTATCACCAACCACAAACCTACAATATCTAATGCAAAAAATACATATATATTAATCGATTTTAAATAGTGAGCACACAGCTATAAATGAAACTGGATGCAGTGTAGAGACTTACTGAGTTGTAAAAAGTGGTCCAATCTGAGATGACTCCACAGGTCTTACATTCACTCTGTGCCTCTGACCGTATTCATTTAGCCAACCTACGTAGTTGTTACTGCTTAAGGTTGTCTGACGAACTGGTGTAGTAGAAGCTTCAGCTGCATGTTCTGTCTGTCAGGAAATCAACAAACTTAGAGTACATCAACACAAAAACCACACATACAGTCAATGACTAAATAATGTCATATTCTTACAGAATCCCCTGTTTCCTCCAATAAGCCTCTCAAGGCATTTTTAGCTGCGTTCTGTTTGGCTTCCTTCTTGTTCTTGCCCACTCCATCAGGATAGGCCTTACCATTGAGGACAGCTCTGAGGGTAAACCTGAAAAGTAATGAGGAAACCTTTGTTAATCTGACAAGAATGTGTTACGATGGAGGAGCAGAAATGAATCTGCACAATTGACATGCTATCCTGATAGACCATCCTCATGTGTAAACTAGAAATGCTGGAACACAAGAATACAGTCATACATTCTGTTACATCTGATTCACAAGGGCAGCACACAGAGCATTGGCTGTCACCTCACAGCTAGAAGTTCCTGGGTTTGCATCTGTGCCTGGGATCTTACTGTGTTGAGTTTGCATGCTCTCCCTGTACAGTGTGGGTTCTCATCGGCTACTCTGGCTTCCTCTCACAGTCCAGAACCATGCTGAGGTTAACTGGTGTTTCTAAATGTCCGTAGGTGTGAATGTGAGTGTGCTTGGTTCTCTGTCTCTCTATGTGTAGCCCTGTGATGGACTGGTGACCTGTCCTGGGTGTCCCCTGCCTTCACCCTAAGTCAGCTGGGATAGACTCCAGCCCCCCCACGACCCTAATGAGGATATATGTATAGATAATGGATGGATGATTCACAATGAAGGGCCACATTATCAATGATTGTTTATTAAGTTGGACTATAAGGGTGATTTTTAATCAGAGGTAAGGGCAGCGGCTGTGGTGTGGGGAGGCCTTCGTTAAAGATCAGAGGCTGCTTCCAGGCTGGTGCATCCCCACCCAAAAGAAAGAGAAGAGAGGCAGCGGAAGACAGGGGGAGGGAGGAAAAGAGCAGATCAAGTGGGTGAGGCAGGCATTTCTAAACATGTATGACAGGATGGTGAGTTTTTGGGGTGTGGCCCTGCTCCTGAGCTTTAACATTGTGATGTTTACCTCCATGAAACGATGTGTATGTGTATTACAGTTAAATTACTTTTAGTGGAACTCATTTATTATTCTGATACTCTCATATCAGGACATAATCATATTAATAATCTTAATTCAATCTTGGAGGTATATTAGGAATGCATGTGTGACAAATACGTTAGTTGATTTGTGAAAACAACACACTAAGGAGGTGGGATCAGCATACATGGGGACACTGAATGTCATAAAGCAGCAATAATAATACAACTCATGCCAAATTAGTAAAATATGGCAAACATATAAAACACTCTTTGAAGAGTTACGGTGCTGACATTCATGTTAAAACACTATTGTGTCAAACACCCACATGTCTCCATGCTGTCTTCCAGTCCTACATGTCTCTGCAGATGCAGCAGTAAATGTGTTTAACTCACGTTTTAATGTGATCAGGTCCAGCAGATCCCACGTCTTCATATCTCAGCTCCAAACGTTTCCTCTGGACGAACTCGTTCAGTTTAGCTACGTAGTTTCCCGACTCCATCATGAAAACTCATACCTGGCAGTCGGAATGCTAACCTATACTACATGAAAATTACAGAATAAAATGCTCATCTCATAATAAAAACTCCATCTTTTCCGTTTTCATACCGACTGCACTTCCATGACGTGCAAGTTTCGTTTTCTTCATAAACGTCACGGTGCCTTCATTTAATGTCGGAGATATCAGATGCTCTGTTGTTCAATAAAGTTAGAAAATAAAAAAATAAAAATGTCTCGACTATCCAAAGTGGTTCAGCAATGAACCAAGTGGAAGCTAACTCCATACAGTCTGCGGGTGTAACACTGCGACAAGCTAGCTGTTATTTATTAAGTCGGTCAATAACTAGTTTGGTAACGGCTTTCTATATGTAGTTTTGATTTTTCCTCCCAATATATTTCCATTTACTTTTTGGGACTTGTAATAAAAATATAAATCTCCCTGCTATTTATCTTGTCAAACAAGTATGTCAGCATTAAACAACTACACGTCCCAAGAGGTTTTCATGCAGCTACTACAGCCAAGACTCATGGGAATTGTAGTTACAACACAATAGGTGACATTTTGACCTGACAGTTCTCACCATGAAACATTAGGACAATTATATTAGCATTTAAAGTTATGTTGTGTTTAAAATATGTTACGTTGAAATATACACACTAGTCTCACATATCTAAAATGTTATATTTGCATACATTTTTTAGGAGGGAATTTTAGATATCTTATCACTTCATACATAAGAAACTAGTGTCAACAGCCAGATTTTCATCGTGCTTTTAGAAATAGATGTTCTGGCTGTACATGTATATGAACAAACCCCTGTGCACATATAAAGCTTTGAAGTTTGGTTCATGTCATTGTCACAAACGTAGAGATATCTAGCTTGAAGATGAGAGGAAACAGGCTTTAAAGATATGCTTGTAAAATCTCAAAATTTCTATTTAAAACTTTTTTTTTTTTTACTGGCAAAAATGTAAACTAAGAGATGTCATTCTTAAACTTTCAGAAGTGATTAGTCTAAGACAAATATAGAATAAAAACAACTTTTCAGAAATGTTTACATGTTGAAATGTAAAAATACAAGCATTTGCTACTTAAAGTGATTTTTTGGACCTAGCTCATTTTTTTTCACGAACTCATTTAAATGTAATGATGAAGCAGATCATCAGTGAAGTGCTTCAAAGCCTCCAGCACCAACTGAAATTCAAAACTTGTACAACACTGCAGTATTTACAAGACAAATGACAGTTACACTCTGATGGTGGATTGTTTTATTCTCCAACTAAGCCTATTTATTACAAAGCAAACTTCATAATATGATATCAGTTAAAATACATGACCATTTCCAGCACAGAATATTATGTAAATTGTAGGCAAGAAAATTATTCAGCACATGATTATTTAGAACAAAGGCAGACAAAGGTGAATCAATGTAAAAGTGACTTTTTAAAGGTCCCCTCCAGTGAAAAGTATTTTTTTTTATCTTGCTATATGTCCATATAGTGTTTTTGTAAGCCTAAAGCATAACTGAAATAAGGAGTCAAAACTATAGCCAAGCACTTCCATCTTAAACCTGCAGTGGACCAATGACAGTCCTAAAAACATGGATTCCGATGTTGAGGGTTTCATATGGAACAAATCAATCCTGTCAACATGGGAAGTAGGAATAGTAGGTGAGCTGGGGTGCTCAAGCTGCAGTGAGATGTCGATAGATGCATACATCTTCCTATGTCTGCTCATTGTGGAGGAAGCAACACTGTAGAGCTACATCAAAGGTACTTTAGAGGAGGAAGAGATTGTTTTGATGGAAAAAGGTCTAAATGTGTAACCTTAATACACCGAGATTTAGTTGCGTAGGTTTCAAGTTTTTAGGGTTTTAATCAATCACTGGAGAGGGCTTTTAAAGTCAATATACATTGTGATTCCATATTTTGTAAAACTCATAATCGTCTTCTTGTTAAGCTGTCCAATGTTGACATGGCTGGTAATCAACCCCTGTCAGCATTTTGAAGTGCTCTTAAGAAGAACACATAACCATGAACCGCTGTCCTTTGCATAGTTGTGGCTCTGAAGTTAAGAGCGTTATGTTGATATCAAACTATTTCATGAAAATACAGATATCAAAAGAAACAGATTTTTGTACTTTCCTATAATGTCTCACAAGTGTTTAAGTTATTCAGCTGCATTTTTGGAAAGACTTTATGTGGTGAATGAGTGAGTCCATTTTTCCATCTCTGTCTTCAGTACACTTGCTTCAGGTCGGTTTTCTGGCTTCTCACTCAGCATTGACAGAATTATTTGGTTCTGTAAAAAACATCAAAATGACAGATACGGAGATCACTGTACCAACAGCAATATGCATTACTTCTGAAATGTGTTCAAACACAAGATTCATTTTCTCAAAATATTATCTGCTCTGTCTGATCTTTGATGAAAATCTTTTTGAATGTGCAAATCTATGCATCTCACACTCAGCACTGCCTCACTAGGGACAAAGTAACTGATCCTCAGTCAGACACTCCTTCATGTGGCAAGTTGATCAGTTATGAACATGAGAATATTACTTGTAATAAAAATATACCTCTTGGGGGAACTTTGGTGAAAATTCTTCAGGGAGCATCCGATTTCTGGCATTAATTAAAACCTAATATTAAAATGATACAAGTTGAAAAACACGTTAGTTTGAAAAAAAAAAACAACAACTAAGAACTGCAATGACAGCCATTGCAAATAAATGCAAGATACATTGAGGAAGACATGTTAAAAATCAAAGAAACATCATCTTTCAGATTTTTTTTACCGTGCTTTCGGTACCTATGGAAAAAGCATCAACCATGGAAAAGTAATTTTGCATTTGTATATAAATAGTCATGTATTTTAAGCCAACATTGTTAAGACTGAGCAAACCTTTATAAAATTTAAAGCACAGTTATATTACATTACATTATAGTATATATATATTATACTATATTACATTCAGTATTGACTCACCTTTCCTCTTTCATGTCCAGACGAGAGCTTCCAAAGGAGCTCAAAATATATCAGCCCCAGTGCAAATATGTCCACTTTGCGGCCGTATCCTTTGCTCCTCTGTCACAAAACAGCAACACAGTGTCTTACGTTACCCGTCAACCAGTGTGAGAGATTATATTACCAATTTACACTTGTGAAGTAAAAGGAAACTGGCCATTTTCACTACTTAGATACTGCAGTTAAATTTTAAAGTTGAGATCTATTGGCCTAAAGCTGTAAAGAGAACATGACACTGCAAGCAATACTGAAATAACAACAACAACAATAATAATAATGACAATAATAAATGAAGATGGTAAAAAAAAAAGAGTTACAGTTGTCCTATCATACATGTTCATTATTCTGTATACAGTTTTTACTTCAACAGTGAAAAGAAGCTTTTCCCCAGGATGTCTACAATTTAACTGTCTCCAGACTCCTATAACCTTAAATTTGTAAGATGAAATCTTGGAAACACATTCACCTTTGTCAAAAATATGGGTGATCAGACAAAAGAATCAAAAGTTAATGTCAACATGGACTATCTCACTTGTTCGGGAGCCATGTAAGATCTGGTTCCTGCTCTGTCTGTTCTGTCCATCAGTTTCACGTTGTCATCATCAGTCTCAGCAGTGGCCAGACCGAAGTCTCCAATCTTCACTTTTCCATCTTTTCCAAACATGATGTTGGCAGGCTGACCGTTGAAAAGACAAAGCAACATTTTAAACATTATCTAATTTATTTAATCACAGACATGTCTGTCTCTTCCCGGGCTTATTCAACAGTAGAATCCCAGCAATTTCTGTACTTTGAATAAATCACAGTAAGATGCAAAAAGGAGAAAAAGTTAAAGCACCAGTACTCATGTGAACTAGCAGCAGCTGTCCTCTTGGCTCTCACCTTCAGGTCTCTGTGGATGATCTTCTTGGAGTGAATGCACTCAACTCCACTGACAATTTGCTGTGCAAGATGTAAACTTTCTGCCCTTCTCTTTGTCTCCTGCAGACTCTCCTCATTCTTCTTATTTATCCAGTCTTTGAGTGTTTTGGTGTCACACAGCTCCATCTTAATATAGAGGTACTTTGGTGATGAATCACTAGAGGACCTAAAAAAAGACACGTATAATTACAATTCTGGTTTTTAAGTCACATTTAATACATAAATGCAGTAAAGCAAAGACCTAAACAAGGAGATGAGACTTACTGTGAACTGCTGTAAGTGTCAGTCGCATTGTCCCACTCTGGTTCTGAATCATCTATCCAACAATTGTAGTATCTAACAATATTATCGTGAGAGATTTCACCTAATGCTGTCACCTCTCGTAGAGCTTTTCTAAATGACAAAAAAACATGTCTCAGTTAAAATGTTCTTGCTCATCCTGCTGTGTACACTGAAAACTTCCAACGCACACTGGACTTACTCTTTATAGCGAACAATCTTTACAGCGTAATACTTGTCCACCAGTTTCTCTCTTGCTGCAAAAACATGCCCAAAGCCTCCTTTAGCGAGACATTTCCTAGAATCAAAATCTGAAGAAAACCTATACAGGCAAGAGGATAAAAAATCAATTACAAGAAGAGAAGTCTTCTTGAAGAAGAAGACCCATCATGTGAATGAAAGAATTTTTTTCCATACCGTGACTGAGCTGATGTCTCACTTTGTCTGTTTTCTGTATTTTTGTTTTTAATAGCATCCTGAGAAAATACATGAGAAGACAAGATAAGGATTTCAAAGATTCAATATTGCTAACAAAATCCCATGAATAATTAAATCTAATGGCTACTTGGGCATCATATAAAGTAAAGGCGATTGTGTGCTCTTTCAGAAGTAGGATGTATGTTTTTCACTTTGTTGAAACAGTCAAAATGTAGTTTTTGAGAGCTGCTGGCTTTATAGGCAAAGGAAGATTCTGGGGTCAAAAATATACATAAAGCAATGATAATATTTGATTAAATGTCATTTAGCCATTTTGACCTTAATTAGACATGTTTGCTAGCCTCCCACAAACTTCAGGTAAGTTTCTGGTTGAATCTTTCTCCATTCATCTTGACGAAATGTCATGGCTTTCTGACATAGACTTGTTTCTTCAGCATAGTCCACAGGTTCTTGGTGTGGTTTAAGTCAGTACTTTGGCAAGGCCCATCTAAAATCTTTATTCTAACTTTTAGTTCTAAGTGCTTCCAAGATCAACCTTCTGGATGATGATTTTAGGTTTTCCTGAAGAATGTGGATGTAATCCTCGTTATTCTATTTACTTTGTGTAAAGCGCCCGTTCCACTGGCACCAAAACAGCCCCCCAGCATAGTACTGCCACCACCATGCTCGATAGTAGGTAATGTGTTCTTGGGGTTAAAGACCTCACCTTCTCTCCTCCAAACTTATTTCTAGTCATTGTGGTCAAATAATCTCAATTTTTTGTTTCATCTGACCACAGAACTTTCCCCCAGAGGGCCTTTTCTTTGCCCATGTGATCAGCAGCAAACTTCAGTTGAGCCTTAAAGTGCCACTGATAGAGAAAAGGCTTCCTTTTTTCATGGAAGTCTCTTAGCCCATGGTAATGTGAAACACACTTGACTGTGGATACTGACATTTCTGTTCCAGCAGTTTCTAATTCATGGCAGACCTGCCTTCTGGTGATTCTTGATTTACTCTTGACCATCCTGACCACTTGTCCCTCATTAGCAGGTGACAGCTTGTGTTTTTCTCCTGCTCATGGCAGTGGCACAACACTTTAGGCTTTATACGTACAGTTGTTTGCAGTGATGATTTTGGGATCTGTAGCTGCTTTGAAATGGCTCCAACAGACTTTCCAGACTTGCTCAAGTCAAAAATTGCTTTTTCAGAGCTGTAATCAGCTCCTTAAACTTTCCCATGTAGTGTTTGTGGCTGAGTGTAATGGGTTTATCAAATAGGCCCTAAATTAAAATTGGCTCAGAGGAGTCAGCAGCTGTAGTCAGTCGTAATCATTAAAAAGAAGTGAAAAGGCAGTACCACTAAGAAAAAATTACTACAGCTTTCTACATCATCAAAACTGATATTTCAAGTTGCTACATGTATATTTCTGACCCAGCATATTTTCTCTTATTTCCAGAAGACCTACAATTATTCACCAAAGAACCAAAATGCATGATTGGTTTTTTTTGTGTGTGTGTGTGTGTGTGTGTGTGTGTGAAAGCCACATGTTTTGAAGATTCCATCATACAGAAATCAGAATTAAAGGGGTCAGTAAAAAACTCAAGACTGTCCTGATATCCATGGTCTTTTTAAGTGTATGTAAACTTTTTTTTCCCACAAGTGCACCTGCAGCTCTCCATATTTCTTGTCAATGAAAATCATTACTACTTGATTTCACTGCTATCTTTATATACATAGAAAGAAGAATATAGATGGTAGAACATTATTTTTGGTCAATTTCAGACTTGATAAGATTAAGAACAAAACAGCAGACCTTGTCCTTGGAACGATGAGATGAATCTGTGAATAATACAGAGTCACTTGTAGACGTTTGCATGCTTTGTGATGATGCTTCAACAGACTCCCTGCGAAAATACGATAAAGGACATGAGTGCAGCTTTCTCAGTTCTAAGCAAAACAACCGGCTTTAATACTAGTAATATAAAATGTCTTACAATGAAGATGGAGTTGACAAAATGGATGGTGGACTGTCTACAGACACAGCTGACCTGAGAGACCCCTAAAATCCAATCATAGTCTGTGTGAAACTGGGAACCATGTACATTTTTTAATTCCGAAAACAAGAGAAAGACACCATCCAACTCTTTGTGTTCTTTGACCTTACAAGAGGACATTAAAAACAGAGACCTGAGTCTTAGGAGTGTTCCATGAATCTGTCAATGCTACTGATTCACTTGTGCTTCTTTGCAGGATCTGCGAGGATGCCTTAATGGATTCCCTTGGAATTACAAAGGGAGATGTTAGTAAAGAATTTTCTGTATCAAACTGTATCATCTGCTCTACTATTAATCTAGTAATTGCTTACAGATTAGCTATTGGTGACGACACTGTTGCTGCACCATCTTCGGACATGGTTGACCTGAGGGACACCTAAAATGTGGAAAATATGCAACATTATTAAATAGCTGGTGTTGAGATTTTCTGCCACCAAAGTTATAATGTAAAGTTCTAAACATGGCAGTCTGCATCAGTTCAGACAGAAATCAGGAAATATGTTGCTCCACTGTCTCAGACTCATTCAGATTTCACTTATTTGTTGTTTGGGATTGAAAAGTAAGTTCTGTAAAATATTCAGGTTAAAATTTCAACATTTCATGTTTTCAGACTTGGAAATTTTTGTATTTTCACCCTCATTTTAGGGTGCAATATCTATGGAAATATAACTCCCACAGCCATGAAATTAGGTGAGGACACAAACAACATTGTTCCAAATGACTGAATGGCCCTAGTAGAGGCCAGTATAGAGCAAGTACAAAATTTTCAAGTAAGGGTGACATTGGGACCCAAAATGTGCCTCTGTGTGTGTTTTTTTATATATATATATATATGTGTGTGTGTGTGTGTGTGTGTGTGTGTGTGTGTGTGTGTGTGTGTGTGTGTGTGTGTATATATATATTCAACAGCTAAAAACAGTTTGAGGACTGACTACGAGCACTGAACATTTCTGCAACTCTGCTAAAGTGTCACAAAAAGTAAATTTTAAGATAAATATGAATGTTAATCTAATTAAGTGACACAATAAAGCTATAACAGCACATTAAAGTAATGAAAATATAAATACCTTGCTGTCCCAGTCTGACTGTTCCTGAAGAGCAGCCCAGGCCAGCTGAGCTGCCTTTTGTTTGGCTTCAATGCTATTTTTTCCCTTTCCCTCAGGGTAATCCTTATTGTTGATCACTAATTTGTAGGTAAATCTGTGTAAGCAGGGATGAAATATTAAGATCTGAATCAACTCTTATACGCTTTCATATTCATCAAAGCTTCAAAAAGTGTGTCTTTCGCTGGAATTCAAGTAACAAATTTTAGTCACACTTACTGAGGGTTGTGTGGAGGACCAGACCTTTCCACTTCAATGAAATTAAGGGTTCGCTTTGTTCTTTGACAGTAGTGGTTGACAATTCCAATGAAATTTGTCTGTCTTTGGTCTGTGACACCCAAACTCTGACATGCGAGCTTGGCTGCTTCCTCCTTAGCTTCCTTCTTTGAGACTCCATAGCCTGTTGGAAACGTCTTACCGTCAACTATGAAGGTACAGCATTTTCTGGAACATCATAAAAACCTTGATTAATTTCAGAACTAGAGGCATAATAAATATGATTTCCAAATCAGTGTGGAAGTTTACCTAAACGTCACAAGACATAGTGACTCCCGAGGTTTAACGGTGATCTTCTTCTTCTGACAATACGTATTGAGGCTGGTCACATAGTCGGTATCAGATATACTTGTCTGAAGAAGTTGATGTGTTACATTTTCAACAGCATTTTCAACCTGAAACAAACAAAAAGAAAGAAAACAGAAACTTCACTTACACTGTAAACTATTCTTTTAGTCAGTTGTTGACTACACAAGAAGTGCTAATCTTACAGAGTCAAGTGGAGCTTGTGCCATCTCCGACGAGTATCGCCGTTGGGCTTCCTGGTTAGTCTTCACTCCACTGTGGACGGAGTTTACCTTTCAGGACTGCTCTACGGAGAAATTTTCAAAGCTTTGGTTATACAGGCAACTTCAGCTGTGGTGACGTTGGTGGCAGATACATTAAAATATGTAGCTAGAATTAACACCAAGGAAATGTATCAACAATCTTTTTAAGAATTTAAAGGATTAATTTTGGAGGAACGTTTGGATTCCTGATAGTACGCTGTACTGGATGGGGGCTGTCACACTAAATGCTGCTTTGGGGTATTTTGCAATATTACTGAATACTTTTCCTCCACCACACTTATCTCTACAAGAAAAATGAATTGATTTCTAATATTGCAGGATTTAAACTGTGGTATCAATAAGTTTACAAATTTCCTGTGTGACAGTCACAGTTTAGATGGTGTCTCATGTGAGCCTCCATCACGTTTTCAATATGCACACAGGAGCTGAAACTTGCCCTTAAAGGTTTTTTTAAAAATTGCAAATCGAAAAATGGCAAGATCTGTTAGAGAAATTGCAATCAGATACCAACATCATCTTGTAAATTATCAAGGCTCGGAAACAGGTTATTCCAGCACACTAGTTGCTGCTGCTTCTTTATTAACACACCTTATTCTTATTGTCATAACACGTGACTTTATAGTCTTTTCTCAAACCATTCTATTGACTGAAGAGGACAACATCTTTTTGTACTGGTACCTATGAAAACCTTGTGAATGAAGTAATCCATCACATCGCCTAAAACGTTTCTTATGCTGTGGTAGTATACAGCACTTGATAGATAGTAATGTCAACTGAAACCACAACTCAGATGTATTTTTATATGACTGCAGCTGCTCTGATTAGCGCTGATAATCCAACAATAGGATGAAATAAACACGGCTACGGAAGGATTAGCATTAGCTAAGTGTAGATCCAAGCTTAGGTGCCAAAATCAGTTTCATCTCACGTTTCCTCGTGGTCCAGGCCTCCACAGCGAAGTTCCTCACATTTCAGCTCCCACTATATATCCAATCATGAACGACGAAGCAGTGAAACTTCAGTTTAAAAAGCCGCAACAACAAAGTGCCAAACGTTTATCTTTTTTCCTTACTTCCACGTCTCTGTGACTGCAGGCGGCAACATCCAGCTGCCCTTTCCTACTTTAACTTTCGATTTCTCCTTGATAACGTCATGTCCACGCCTTCAGTATACACGACAAATATGAAGGCGGAACTTCATCCACAGAAAGTCCCCGGCACAGGAATCGAACTCGCGACTTTCGAGCTCTGAGGCGACAGAGCTAACACACTGCAATATTCACCTGATGCTCTCAGCAATTATGTGTTTAATGTCGACAAGCTATCACACATATAGCAGGTACTTGAACTCACAGAATATAAATCATTTCTTTTCTGAGTTTGCCCGGTGATGCTGTGAAGAATTTAAATGTCTGATCCTCCGTAATGCTAAAATAATTATAAGAATACATCGGTGCAGGATCAAAAATACATCATTTGCTCCTAAAATGTCCCCAGGTCTTATAAGTACAGTCTCCCCCCTCCAGACAAACACATGTGAAAGTACTAAAATAATTTAGTCATATAGGTGTTTAAGATCACATTGCAGTCATTTTGTGACACTGACAAAAATGTTTTCATTGATTTGCACAAGTCCACATCACTTTTAATACATATTTGCAATCTTTCCCAAATTGGAATAAATTATTTGTTGCAGGAGACAATGATTTCCTGAGGCAATGGTTCATACGTTGGTAAATGTTTTATTCGCTTACTATAAAATTTAATTGAAGAACCCTTTTCTACCACGTAAGCAGTAACAACACTGATTTTATCATTTGGTTTCTGTAGTGACACAAACCAGAAGAACATTGTGAGCTCTCTGTATCAGTAAATGCTGCCATTTGGGCTTTAAATGGGAAACTAAGCAACTGTTGTGGCTTTCATGTTGTGGAAAAAAGTCCATACTGAGGCAAGGCATGTTGTAAGTAAAACTGTAACAGATGTTCATACTATCGCAATTCAAATTTTAAATTATGAATATACAATGTTGATTTTATGTTATAAATGGGTGTGTAGTAACTCGTAGGATCAACATACCTGCATGTAAAAGTATGTTATGTCCCAAGAGGTTTTAGTGCTGCAGCTAAGACTTATGGGAACTGTAGTTAGGACACAACAGGTGACCAGAAAGAAACTTTTAACCAATAGATATCACGCTGAAAATTCCCAGTTGATGGCTTACATTAATACAATTATGTCTTGTATTACACATTTTATAAAATTTGATGTTGTATATAAAACATAAAATGTCTGAAGTATCTAAAAATGTTGTAATTTGCATTAATTTCCACAACAGATATCTGAACACTGGGGAAAGCCAGCCTCAGTATTGTTTCTTTTATTGCAACATTAAAGTTTCTTTGATTTGTCGGTATAAAAAAAAAAACAAAAAAAAACGTTATCCTATGATAATAAACAACAAAATGAACATCATCCAACTATTAAAGTCAAGAGTCTTAATTGAGGGAATTTTAAGTATCTCTTTTTGGCACTCCATAGATCAGAAATGATTGATGTCAACGGGCAGAAAGAACGCATTTTTACCACATATTTAGGAATAAATTGCATTGTAAATCATCATGACTGATATATGAACACAACCCTCTGTAATAATTGTCAAAATACAGATAGTTTTTGTAAGTGCCAGTGAAGTAGAGATTTGTCTTAGATGAAAAAAAAAAACAATTTAAACAAAATGAATGCACAGTAAAAAAAAAAAAAGCACAAAAATCTACTTTTTAAATAGACTTTTGCAGGTGATAACATGAATTTAGAGTGGTATATTTCTTTTTTGTATTTCTAGTTTTCAGAAATGTTTATGCACATGAAGTATTACCTCATTAAACATGCACTTTTAGCTAGCACTAACCAAAACAAAGTACATTTATTCTGCCACTGTTTAGTCTCTCTCCAATCAGAAATGTTTGCTTCTTTTGAATGTTTGACCTGAACTGAAGTGTGCACTGTTGTCTATCTCTGTGCTACCAATGTGATGGACTGCTCATCTTGCACAATGTCATAGATCCTACATCTTCATGTTAACAGGGTTACCTTGCAATTACTATTTTAAGAATTAATGACAAACTCATCCAGTACAAGCATTTGCTTCATGACGGGGATTTTCTGGAACTAGCTAATATTTTTCTAAAGCTTTATTTAAATGTAAAGATGAGGCAGATCATCAGTAAAGTGCTTCAAAGCCTCTAGCACTGACTGAAATTCAAAACTCGTACAACAATACAGTATGTACAAGACAAATGACAGTTACACCCTGGTGGTGGATTGTTTTATTATCCAATTTAGCCTATACAAAGCAAAGCTCACTTTTAAACTTTATTTTTATTTTTTCTGTTAAGCCACTTTATCCTCATCTCTCACCCTTGTATATATTGTAAATATTACTACTATTGTTCTATTATTATTTTATTCTTATCACTATGTCTACTGTTACATAAGCTGCTGTAGCAATGTAAATTTCCCCTGGCGTGGGGAGAAATAAAGAACTTTATCTTATCTTATCTTATCTTATCTTATCTTATAATACGACATCAGTATGAATACATGACCATTTCCAGCATAGAATAAAATGTAAAATGTGGCCACAGAAATTATCCAACACATGATTACTTAGAGCAGAGGCAGACAAAGACGAATCATTTCTTAAGTCACATTTTAAGCAGCCAAACAGTAAAATGAGTGAGAAATGAGTGAAAGAAGCAGTCAACATTACTGCCAAGTATTTCCACCTTAAACCTGCAGCAAATCAATGACTCTGACAGTGTATGGTTACATCAATGCTATTTCAGTGGAGGAAGGGATTTTTTTTTATGCATTAAAAATAGATTGGCCCCCCATCACCACTCTGAGGTGCTCTTAAGAAGAACACATAACCATGAACCACTGTCCTTTGCATGGTTGTGGCTCTGAAGTTAAAAGCATTATGTTAATATCAAAGAATTTTATGAAAAAAAACACAGATATCAAAAGAAACTGATTTCAGACTTCTCACAAGTACTTAAGTTACTCAGTTCCATTTTCTGAAAGACTTTATGCATTGAATGTCTGAGCCCATTTTTCCATCTCTGTCTTCAGTACACTTGCTTCAGGTCGGTCTTCTGGCTTCTCACTCAGCATTGACAGAATTATTTGGTTCTGCAAAAAAAAACATCAAAATGACAGATATTGAGATCACTGTACCAACAGCAATATACAATATCACCTGTCCTCCCTGATCTTTGATAAAAAACTTTTGTAAGTGTGCAAATCTTTGCACCTTAAACTCAGCACTGCCTTGCCAGTGACAAAGTACCTGATCCTCAGTTATGAACATGAGAATATTACTTAGAGTTATACCTCTTGGGGAAACTTCAGTGGAAATTCTTCAGGAAGAATCCGATTTCTGACATCAGGCCAAACCTAGTATTCATGTGTGGATAAAAAAGTTGAAATAACATGTTAGTTTGCTTAAAAAAACAGCAACAACTGATATCTAGACTGTGCTTTTGATGCCTTAAGAAAAGGTATCAATTACTGAACAGCAACTTTGCATTTGTACATAATAGCCATGTATTTTAAGCCAACATTGAGCAAACCTTTATAAAAATTAAAAGAAGACTGCTACATTCAGTGCTGACAGTAAAGACACCTTGGCCTTGACCTTGACTCACCTTTCCTCTTTCATGTCCAGACGAGAGCTTCCAAAGGAGCTCACAATATATCAGCCCCAGTGCAAATATGTCCACTTTGCGGCCGTATCCTTTGCTCCTCTGTCACAAAACAGCAACACAGTGTCTTACGTTACCCGTCAACCAGTGTGAGAGATTATATTACCAATTTACGCTTATGAAGTAAGAGAAAATTGGCCATTTTCACTACTTTGATATTGCAGTTAAATTTTAAAGTTGAGATCTATTGGCCTAAAGCTGCAAGCACTACTGAAATCATAATTTAAAAAAAAAAATTAAAATGGGAAAAAAAAAACATATATATCATCACTTATATATATATCGAAGTTTCTGATGATATAACATATATATCATTATTTTTCTATATATGTTTTTAATGTCATCTGTTAAAAAATTAGGCTCTCTTCCAGGATGTCTAGAATTGAAGTGTATATTTAAACTTAAAGGGTGAAAATAAGACACAAGCTGTGGTAGACTATCTCACCTGTTCGGGAGCCATGTAAGGTCTGGTTCCTGCATTGTGTGTTCTGTCCATCAGTTTCACGTTGTCATCATCAGTCTCAGCAGTGGCCAGACCGAAGTCTCCAATCTTCACTTTTCCATCTTTTCCAAACATGATGTTGGCAGGCTAACCGTTGAAAAGACAAAGCAACATTTTAAACATTATCTAACTCCTCATGTGTAACAAGAAGACAAACCCAGAACCTGCATTTTAATCTGACTGATTTACTTTCCTCAACAACAGTAACATACATACCAACATTCAGCATCACAGACGTATCTGTCTCTTCCTGGGCTTATTGGACAATAAAAGGAATACCGGCAATGTATGTACTTTGAATAAATCACAGTAAGATGCAAAAAGGAGAAAAAGTTAAAGCACCAGTACTCATGTGAACTAGCAGTAGCTGTCCTCTTGGCTCTCACCTTCAGGTCTCTGTGGATGATCTTCTTGGAGTGAATGCACTCAACTCCACTGACTATTTGCTGTGCAAAATGTAAACTTTCTGCCCTTCTCTTTGTCTCCTGCAGACTCTCCTCATTCTTCTTATTTATCCAGTCTTTGAGTGTTTTGGTGTCACACAGCTCCATCTTAATATAGAGGTACTTTGGTGATAAATCACTAGAGGACCTAAAAAAAGACATGTATAATTACAAATCTGGTAAAATGACATACCTTCACATTCAAGACTTACTGTTCAAGAGACGTACTGTGAACTGCTGTAAGTGTCAGTCGCGTTGTCCCACTCTGGTTCTG
This sequence comes from Amphiprion ocellaris, assembly GCF_022539595.1. Taxonomy (NCBI): domain Eukaryota; kingdom Metazoa; phylum Chordata; class Actinopteri; family Pomacentridae; genus Amphiprion; species Amphiprion ocellaris. Next base: position 16,704,465 of record NC_072781.1, on the reverse strand, counting down.
AATCCTCTATCCAGCAATTGTAGTATCTAACAATATTATCGTGAGAGATTTCACCTAATGCTGTCACTTCTCGTAGAGCTTTTCTAAATGACACAAAAACATCTCGTCTCAGTTAAAATGTTCTTGCTCATCCTGCTGTGTACACTGAAAACTTCCAACGCACACTGGGCTTACTCTTTATAGCGAACAATCTTTACAGCGTAATACTTGTCCACCAGTTTCTCTCTTGCTGCAAAAACATGTCCAAAGCCTCCTTTAGCGAGACATTCTATGGAATCAAAGTCTGGAGAAAACCTATACAGGCAAGAGGATAAAAATCTATTACAAGGAGAGAAGTATGAGACCCATCGTGTGAATGAAAGTATTTTTTTTCATACCGTGAATGAGCTCATGTCTCACTTTGTCTGTTTTCTGTGTTTTTGTTTTTAATAACATCCTGAGAAAATACATGAGAAGACAAGATAAGGATTTCAAAGACTCAATATTCCAAAAAAAAACCCATTGTAATATTTCAATTAAATGGCTAATTGGGCATCAGCTAACTATATAAAGTAAAAGCGGATGATTCTAAACAATATAAATTATATTTGTTTGCTCTTGTATTCCAACTTGATGTAATTGTTCTCTCCATACACAGAGCTTACAGAATATAGATGCTAGGATTTTATCTATGACCACTTTCAAAGTTGTTAGGATGATGAGCAAAACAACAAACCTGGTCCTTGGAACGACATGACGAATCGGTGAACAAGACAGAGTCACTTGTAGATGGTGGCACGCTTTGTGACGATGCTTCAGTCAACTCTCTGGGAAGATTCAATGAGTGACATGAGTACAGTTTTCTCAGAACTAAACAATCAGCTTTAATAATAGTATCATTAAGTGTCCTTAAGTGATGATGGTGTTGACAGCCTGGCTGGTGTGCTGCCTTCAGACATGGCTGACGTGACGGACCCCTAAAATGTGCAAAAGTCAGAGATGACTAGATGGTCTTGAGATTTTCTGCCACTACTGTTAGTATGGATCACTATTAAACATGGTAGTTGTAAAGAAAAAATAACAAGAATTAGGCAAAACATAAAACATAAATACCTTGGTGTCCCATTCTGACTGCTCTTGAAGGACATACCAGGCCAGCTGAGCTGCCTTTTGTTTGGCCTCCTTAATTTTTGTTCCCTTCCCCTCAGGGTAATCCTTATTGTTGATCACTAATTTGTAGGAAAATCTGTGTAAACAGGCAGGAAATATTAGGATTTAATGAACTTTTATACACTTTAATATCCATGAGAAACTCCCAGAGTGTCCTCTTTTGTTATATTCACTCAACAAAACTTCAGTCATACTTACTGAGGGGTATGTGGAGGACCAGACCTTTCCAGTTGAATGAAATTATGAGTTTGGCCTGTTTCTTGACAGTATTCATGGACAATTCCAATAAAATTTGTCTGTGTTTGGTCTTTGATACCCAAACTCTGGCATGTGAACTTGGCTGCTTCCTCCTTAGCTTCCTATTGTGATTCCCCATAGCCAGTTGGATACGTCTTACCATCAACTATGAAGGTACAGCGTTCTCTGTAACATCATGAAAGCCTTAATTCTTTGTAGAATAAGACATGATAAATATGATTTCCAAATTAGTGCAGAAGCTGACTGGTAAGTGATAGGACTGGACTCTTCAAGTGTTATAGCGATGTTCTCTCTCTGGCAAAAATCATAGAGCCTGTCGACATAGTTGGGATCAGATACACTTGGCTGAAGAAGTGGTGGTGATGGATTCCCTGCAGCATTTTCTCTCTGAAGCAAAAAAATAAAATAAAAAAAAATCCCATTCACTGCAAAGTATACTTTTCTCTTACCATAACAGATAATCCAATATGTACTTGTTCAGCACGCAGGAGGTGATAATCTTACAGAGTCAAATGGGGTTTGTGGCTCCATCTTCCACAAGTATTTTCTGTTCAGTTTGGTCTCCTGCTAAGTCTTCACCCCACTGTGGACAGGCTTTAACATTCAGGACAGCTCTTGTGGGAAATCTGATGGGAAATTTTCAAAGCTTTGGTTATACAGGCAACTTGACTTGTTGTGACATTGGTGGGGGATACATCAAAACAGGTTGCTAGATTCAGAACCAAGAGAATGTATCAGCAACCTTTTAAAGAAATCATTCGATTGATTTTGGCAGAATGTATGGAGTCTTGATAGCACACTTGAATGGTTAAACTGTACACATGACATTAAATGCAGCTTTGGGGTATTTTACCATATTACTTCATATTTTACTTTCACCACAATTATTTGTACTAGAGAAATTAATCAAATTATTTAACAAATCAATTAACAAAGTGTGCTTACTAAATGGACACTAATGTTTTTTGTATTTTGAGCAGATTGAAACTTTTATTGCTTGCTTTTTTTTGCCCATTGGTCACTGTACTAGAGCATCTCAAAATATTGAAACATTGAGAAAAGTTTAATATTTTCCATAGTTTGTTTTTTTTGAAATTGAAAATTTTAGATATTCTCGAGTCATTATATGACACGAAGCACAGCAACAAAAATGGTGTCCATTAATAAAAACGAAGACCGTCATTAGTGGATCACTGGTACCAAAATGACCCAATACTCAAAATTTCTCATGTATTTTAATGGAACCAATCAATTTTAAGTTTTTAATGTTTTTTTCAGTATATGTTTAGTATTTTGGCTTTGACTGTACTAAAAGAAATTGCCCTTGAAGACCTGATTGAAGAAGAATGATTCTTAATGCAATATTTCACAAAGGCATGGGGTGTCTGAAAAACTTTTTTCCACCACTAGAGAGAGAGAGAGAGGTCGAAGGTCCAAGATTTGATAATGTACAACTCAAAGAGGCATTTTTATGGCAACACCTCGTCCTATATTACTGAAGCTGCTCCAGCTTTTCAACCAACACAGTTTTATCAATAATAATCTAATGCAAGTGACTCGTGACAGCAGATAAGCTAAGATCAGCTACAAGTAGATCCAAGCTTAGGTGCCAAAATTTTATGCAACTCACGTTTCGTCGTGGTCCAGGCCTCCACAACAAAGTTCCTCATATTTCAGCTCCCAGATTGGATCCCATCATAAATGACGAAGCAGTGAAACTTCAGTTTAAAAACCTGTGACAACAAAGTACAAAACGTTTATCTTTTTTCCTTATTTCCACGTCTCCATGACTGTAGGTGGAAATATTCAATATTCACCTGCCTGTTCCACCTCCTAACGTCACGTCCACATATTTATGTCACTGCACATGATAATTATGAAGGTGGAACTTCTCCCCCAGAAACACCCCAGGGCGGGATTTGAACCCGCGACCTTTGAGCTCTGAGGCAACAGTGCCAACCACTGCAATATTTACCTATGTTCAATGTTATTATTAATGTTAGTAAGATATCACACATATGGCGGGTACTTGTACCCACAGAACATTAATTACTCGTTAGTTATTTATCAGGAATGAACACAACTGAGTTTGCCAGGTGATGCTGTGAAAAAATTTTGATGTCAGAGATCCTCCCTGATACTAAAATACCAGGGAGAATAAATCTGTGCAGGATCAAAAAATAAAGTCTTTGGTCTTCTAATGTCCCTCTGGTTTATCTGCAGTCTGACAAACAAAAAAGTCATCAGTTTTTACTGAATGTCAAGTCCTTTATAGTCCACACCCCTCTACAGGGACAATACATGAATGCGTCATTATACATTATATAGACTTTACTCATATGTTCAGGATCATATTGCAGTCATTTTGTGACACTGAAAAAAAATGTGTTTATTGTTTTACACAAGACTGCATAACCTTTAATGCATATATAAACTACCAGTCAAGTTTGGACACACCTTCTCATTTAATGTTTTTTTTTTTTATTTTCATGACTATTTACATTGTAGATTCTCACTGAAGGCATCAGAACTATGAATGAACACATGTGGAATTATGTAGTAAACAAAAAAATGTGAAATAAGTCAAAACACGTTTTATATTTTAGATTCTTCGAAATAGCTGCACTTTGCTTTGATTACTGCTTTGCACACTCTTGGCATTCTCTGCATGAGCTTCATAAGGTAGTCACCTGAAATGGTTTTCCAACAGTCTTGAAGGAGTTCTCAGAGATGCTGAGCACTTGTTGACCCTTTTGCCTTCACTCTGTGTTCCATCTCATTCCAAAGCATCTGGATTGGAGTTAGGTCATGTGACTGTGGAGGCCAGGTCATCTGACACAGCACTTCATCACTCTCCTTCTTGGTCAAATAGCCGTTACACAGCCCGGAGGTGTGTTTGGGGTCTTTGTCCTGTTGAATAATAAAGTCAGATCTCTGGCTCATAGAGCGTTGGGCTGCAGCGTCGAGGCAGGTAGATTGCTGGTTGGTGGGGCACAAGCTCACGACCCGAAGACTTACAGCTTGCATGTTTGCAGCTGTCTACAGGAGCTCAATGGAAGTAGACAAATATTAAAATAGACAAGCAATGGTGAAAAACTAAATACGTGGTGGAAAAAGCTATCTGAATATTTGGCTACAAGTTGAACCTGTGAAATAAAAGTTGACAAACAGTTGAAATAGCTGGCGAAGGTTTGGATAAATACTATAGCAAACAATATTTGCAGATTCAGAAATAGAATGAGAATGAATGAAAGTAACCAACAGATGATAAACTTTAGAACTGAATTTAATGCATAAATAGCTTGAACAAAACAGTTTCAGTTTAACTGGATAACAATGTCCATTTTCATATTATTAGGTTTGAAATGTGATTTAAAATGAGTCTGTATGCAGATCTGACTGTGATTCTCTTTACAATAACAAAACATCTCTGATAGATAAAGGCAAACTGACCAGGTGCTATCATTTATGGAAATAAAGATCTACATTCTATAGTCCACAACAATACTGGTATTTGCAGGGAGTCACAGGATTTTGTGAAGTACGCTACACTTTCAAAGTACAGTAAAGAGTAAATGTTGTGTAATGACTGTTGACGTAGTACTTCTTACTGCAGTGTATATTGGAAAGATAAGATCCCAGAATATGGCCGACTGACTGATTACAAGTTTGTAGACATCTGTGATGCTAATTAGAGGACACACCTTGATAGAACATGTCCCTATGGTCACATTATTTTCAGTCTTTTCTAGGGGTACCATCATTTTTGTCTAGGCCTGTTTCATGAGTTTATTTTTTAAAATAATTCTGTTGAAACACAGTTCAAAAGCAATGTCTGATTTTCATTGTTTAATTTTCCTAGAATTTTTATTTATTATTACTTTTGTCAGATTCAAATGATTTCTGTGACCATTGTGGGTTTTTCTTTCATTAACCAAGGGGTACCAACAACTTTGTCCACGTGTGTATCACCTTTCACTTCACCTCTGCTGTTGTAGCAGAAATACAATATAAAAAGTGCATCTTGCTATTATTTATAACAGATATGCAACATCAAATCTGAAATGTCTGTGGAGAAACACACGAGACACAAATACCTCCTTCTCTCTGTCAGACCACAGTCATAAAGGTAGAGAGAGACATTTTACTCTAAGCATAAATATTTCTCAGGTCTTATTTTTCTTTTTATTAAATGTATATGCTTGTATTTTTAGCTATGTTATAAATTTACTTTCATGGAGCCTAAAGTCTACAATTTGTAAGTTCATTCTTATGTTTACATCTTTTATTATTATCTCAGGACCCATATGAAAATAATATATTATGTTTGGTGTCATTCTAATCACCTATTCAGTGCTATTTTAGATCTGTGATCATCCTAGATATTCAACAATTGGATTTGTAGGTTTAAGAAATTAACTAAAGGTAGGTTCTAAAGGTATTTGGCCTCTGACCTCTCCTGGAAACACCACCCCTTGGGAGGAACACATCCATGATTGGTTAGATGCTGATTTGAATTTGGCTGCAAGACTTTTGTATAAAAGAAAGTCACTTAATACAACTAGTTCTTGAAAAAACACTAGGACTAATGTATATTGGGATAAAAAAAAAAACAAAAAAAACCTGTGGGCTTATATTTAAACGTGGCTTTAAACTGGGTTCTTATTTGATGGCTTAAAACATGATTTACTTTTACACACGTTCTGACTACTTATTTTGGACTTGATAAATATTCTTTTCTACAGTTTAACTTGGGCTTTGTTTGTCTGTGTTTGACTTAAAGTGGGAACTCTTAAGTAAACTTTAATAATGCAACAGTGAACATTTTCTTTATAGCTGTGAGTTTCGACTCTTAGGGTTTTTACTTCGGCACACTTTTACAACACAAACCTGCCAATGGTCCTCCTTGTCTCTGCGTTCCTGAACCAACTCATCCAGAAGATCATCTCAGTTTCACATCCTGCTGAGCCCCTCCCTCCTACAAAAGCCACACAGCCATCATTTTCCATCTGCTTAACGGGTGAATTTATAAATTACAACTGGCTTCCAATTCCAAAGTGGTTCTAAATTCATCACCTTTCTATCTACTGCTTTCAGTGATGATCACGGTTAATTAGTTTATCTGCCATCATTCAGTCATTTATTCACTGTCTGTTGTTGTTACGTCATTGTTGCTTATTGTTTGTTTGTAGTGTTAGTTCATAAACGTTTGTGTAAAATTATCAGCGGTTCAACCGTGTATTTCTTTTTTGGAAACTGGAGGTCAATGAAATCAGAGTTCACAACGTTTGTTTATGAGACTGATAAATACAGTGGATTTGATGAATTTATGATGATTCAACCTGAAATATTGTTGACAAAAGTCTCTCAGATGGCCTCATTTAAATATCTGAGTCATGTCCATGATAAACGAGTGCAATTTTAATCACAAGGTGTGTTTTCTACATATGTGGTGCAGTCAAGTGAGGCTACACATTTCACATATTCTGTTATTATTCAACTCTGTGTCCCGATTCTTGGTCTGATTAGCAACTCATTGGTTATTTGGTACTGCAGGTTGCCAAAATGAAAAACAATAAATAAAAATCAGTTTAATATTTGCACAACTAATATTTTTGAAAATACTCAGTAAGAGATTAGGGAAAGCTGAGCCTGTAAGGATGAAAACTTGCAACAGTTTCATAAACTGATAGTTAACAATAAATTATTCCATTAAATGGATAAAATACAGTGAAGGTTTTCTAACATACCAATAAAAACTTTTTTCAACAACTGATATTTAATGTTTGCTGCAAAACAGTTTGCTGACATTTGGAATTTGAACCTAACTGTCTTCTCTAGCCACACACTGGGAGGTAGAAAAAGTAAAGTAATGCTGAGAAACACACTGACTTTAAAGAAGATCACATATAATCCAACATGAGAATGAGACAGAATCAGCACTGATTAGTAGAGATGGTGTTTGATGCAGTCAGAGGTAGAAGTGAGGGAGGATTTGTGAAGAACTTTAAGTTTCTAATAGTCATCTAGTATGTCATGATGAAAAATAAAAAAGAACAACAAAAAACATGTCATGAAGCTTGTAACATGCACTTGTTAGATGAAAGACAGACACTTGTGTCATGTTGAGCATTTTGACACCAGAACATTGTGAATGACAAATAGTATGAGGGCTAATGGGGAGATGAGTCACTAATTAAACGAAAAAATAAATGACAGGATATTATACAGTGGTGGGTGACTAACTACCCTAAATCTGCATTTAAGGATGAACTCAGGTATGTTGTTTGTTGCATTTGTTTTCTTTAAATGTCTGTCCTATACTGCACTGAGGTGCTTCCAGGATGAAGCACATTTAGTTTTCCACTATGTTCACAGACATGTGTTTGAAAAACAATAAAACTGAACACACACAGCAACTGTTGTGGACTGTGTGCTGCTTTGACTGTAATTATTCTGTAGATATTGTAAAACTACAGATGTACAAGGAAACATTATTCTTCACAGTATCAGGGGCTGAATTCACTGATTTTAACTGGTGTTTTTTCAAACAATACAATGGAACACAGTGAGTTCCAAAGGACATTGTGATGTTGCAAGAATTTGCAGCATAGAAGCAACTCTCTGGTGGATCAGTGATCATTCCACCATTAACACTGAGAGATTGAGATATACTTTGGAGACAACCTGAAGAACAACTCTTGATCTCAACTGAAGACATAACTTTGACGGTTCAATTTCAACCTGTATAGAAGCAAACTGAGAACTCAGACCAATATGTCATCCTGGTCAAGCTCAGATGCCTCAGAGGCATCAGGTAAGACCGACTCAACACAGACAAAGTCATTGTATCTGCTCTGACAACAAAATGGATAAAACTGAAAATCTAACTGTTAAACTGTTCCTTAAAAGTAGCACAGGACAGAACAGCTCTGTGTCACATTCTGTCCAAGCTCTGAGAACAGCAAAAAATCATTTTTATAAAATCCTGCTATAAAACGTGTCAGTGTTTGTTACTTGAGGCCAGTGTTGATTTTCACATTTAACTGATCTGAGATCTTTTTTTAAATTTCTGCTGTTTTACTAAACACAGGGTCAGCAGCTGTGAAGGTCCTGAAGAAGGGCATTGACTTCATTGTTCACGCTGAGCAAGAGGTAGATCTTTGGACTCCTTTTGATCATATTTCCCTGCTCAGGTTTTTGACTGCTCCATCACAATATGTCATCAGAACTCTTCTAAAACAGTTGTCATATATGTTTTGTTCCTTCAGATGCCAGAAGAACACACAGCAGCAAAAAACATGAGAGCAGAGGAAAGCAACAGCGTCACAGAGCTGCCCAGCTCTCTGGTTGACCTGGTCAATGTAGGTACCTTCTGCTGTGTTGTTTGAGGATGAACCGAATCAGTAGCAGGCATTGATCTGTCTCTGACAGGTGAGAGCTGATCAGTTGGTCTTACTCTGTTTCCAAATCCAGATGTATCCAAAAGGAGACAGTGTTGAATGGGAGGTCAGAGTGGCCGTGGAGGATGTCGTTAAACAGATGCTGCATCCTGACGGGGAACAGACACTCTCCCCTTTAAAAACTCTGCAGCAACCATTCACCACGACGAGCCACGTGACCAAGCTCTCTGACAGCAGAGACTAGTAAGTGACTGTGATGTTCACACTAGTACAGAAAAAATGATAAACTGATGTCTTTAATAGCTGACTGACTGCTTCACAAATGTGTTTTTCATCCTTCATCCAGCCTGACCCCCTCCCAGTCTAAGAGGAGTCTTTGTCCAGTGAATGAACCTGACCAGGAGTCAGACACTGGGCTTCATGACACCACTCCAGCCAGCAGGTAATCTGATCAGTCGGTCATAGCAGTCAAACTATCCGACTACGGTGAAGACAGTTCTACAGATGAGTCTGACAGTCGTCCTAGTAGTCAAACCATCTGACTTCTATGAAGACTGTTCCTCAGACGAGTGTGAGAGAATTTCCAGGGGCTCTTATACCTGTCTCTTTGATGTCCATTTCCAGCTCCAGAGAGGAAGACTCAGCTTCCAGAACTTCTGACGGACGAGATCTCTGTTCCCATCATGACGATACATCTGTTTGGTCCTCTGATGGAGAAGATCTGTGTTCCAGTGACAGAGATTCAGTTTCCTGGTATTCTGACAGACTAGATCATTGGTCCAGTGAGGAAGACTTAGCTTCCAGGAATTCTGATGAACCAGATCTCTGCTCTAGCCATGAAGACTCAGCTGTTGGGTCTTTTGAGGAACGAGATCTGTGCTCGATTGATGAAGATGTAGTTTCCTGGCCTCCTGATGGAGCTACAGAAACCAACTCCACAGTCTCCATCTCCTCTGGTCGTCCTGTAAAGCTGCTGAAGAGAATCCAAAAATTCTTCAGTAGAATCAGGACGACTCTTTGCTGCTGCTGGCATCCCACTGTGGAGAACTGAATTTATTGTTTTCTTTTGTTGATTTCACGTTAATTACTTTTATTTTGTTATTTTAGTTTTTAAGTTAGTTTTACTTTATGGATGCTGCAAATAAACAGTTTGCTTGCAAATTTTTGCATGTTGCAAATATATTGTTTGCTTCATGAAACTGCAAAACAGTACCTCAGAATATGTGCATTATTGCTACAAGTCAACAGGAAAAAAACAGGCCTGTTGTTCAGAGCAGTGATTCCCAGAGGAAACTTCTGCAGTAGTGAGGAGGGACGTGGAAACATCAACTGTACTCATGAAATTCAAGTTTTATAGAACTGAGTGAACCAGCATAACCCTGCTCCTCCACCAGGTTTTCCTTCACACACCTCTTAGCTCCACTCCAAAAGCTGCCCCTGTCTTCTCTCCAGGTTTTTCTGCTTCTTCCTTTAACTCCATGCTTTCCATAATCCCTCTCCTCTCTCCTCCTCCTTCTCTTGCTCTTCCTCCTCCTCGGAAGATCTTAGTTGAATTGACTTGTGTGATTTGCTTGATTGGATGGGATCAGATTTTATTTGAATGAATCTGATGTGATTTTGTATGACCTTATCTGACTTCACCTGATTTGGTTTGCTGACTTTACTTGAATAGACTTAATTTGATTTGATCTATTTTTACTTGAACAGATTTTATTTGAATTAACGTCATTTGGCAATTTTATTGGATCCAAATTACTTTTAGTTTATTGTAAGTGGTTTAATCCAATTGGATTTTATTTGAATTTATTTGATGGTTTGGATCTAACCAAATACGACATGACTTGTTGGATGAGAACGCTGTCAGGTCAGGGTGCCTGGCAGAGGTTTGGGTGGGTCTGGGAGGGATAGCATGTCAGTCAGTGACAGTCCACTCTGTCAGATGTTTATAAGGATGCAGACAGCATGTGGTGGTGGTTCATATGTTTTTATGCACCCACCCTGGACCCCTAGTGGAGTCAACAGTGACAAGGACCAGAATTCAGGAGGGAAAACTTTGAAGTAAGTGTAGATAATGTATGTAGTGTCAGTTTTATGTTGGCAGGGAGGAGACCATAAAACTAACAGAACATAAATTATTTCCTCACTGTTATTTATCAGGAATGAACACTGGTGCTGTGAAGAATTCTGATGTCAGAGATCTCCCTTAATGCTAAAATAACAGAAGGAATAAATCTGTGCAGGATCAAAAGTTGAATATTTGGTCATAAAATGCTCCCCAGTTTTATGAGTATAGTCTGACAAACTAAACAGTCATCAGATTTTACTGCATGTTACTGAGCTCAGTGCCTTCATGCCCCCACAACAGAAACACACACACATGAATGCACTAAAATAATTTACTCAGATGGCTGTTCAAGATCATATTGCAGCCTTTTTGTGACACTCAGAAAAATATCTGTTGTTTTGTACAAGATTGCATCACTTTTAATATACATATATACATATATATATATATATATATATATATATATATATATATATACAACCTTTTCCAGATTAGAATAAATTACTTGTAGTAGACAGTGAGTTCCCGAGACAATAGTACAAATTTTACTAAATGTTTCCATTCTAAAATGAAGTTTATGAACTCTTTTCTACCATATAAACATGACTCGCATCAGACAATGAAAATCCAGTTGTTAAAAAAAGACAGTACCTTTAGCGTTCACATCATACATATATTACAAAATGTGATACTGACTAGATAGTCATACTTGTCATGACTTATGTGTACTTTTTGTTCAGTGGGTCCTTGAAATAGTCAGACAGTTCTAATCTTTCGATTCATTTGTTTTAGGGTATAAAGTGCATGAGCGCAGTCTTCAAACTCTTTCTTTAGTTGACTTGCTTCAGGTCGGTCTTCAGGCTTCATACACAGCATTGACCTTATAATTTGGTACTGCAATGACACATAACAAGAACATCTTGAGCGCTCTGCATCAGCAAATGTTGCTACCATTTATGAAACTTCAGCTTCCTGCATTTGGACTTTACATGGTAAACTACACAAAGCAAACCTTTTGAAACTCAGATTGGTCTCTTTCTTACTAAATTATCAAAAGATCATTTAAACACACACACATTAACATTCCTGTGGTGGCTCTTCATACTTTGAGTATCTACAGATGAATAACTGTTGGAACAATGCTTGTGCCTCAATCTCACTTCTTCCATGTTGTTGACCATTACAGCAAACAGCAAAGGCCATCCTGAGCCAATACTGTTTAATGTTACTAATAAAAGTGAAAGAATATTGATGTACCTCTTGGGGAAAATTGTGCAAAAATCCATGAGGAAGTTTCTGGCTTCTGGCATCGTCCCAAATCTGGCATTTATGCAATGGAAAATGGTTGAAAGAACATGTAATTAGTTGGACAAAACTGAGAATGCATCCATGTTCTAAATTGTAATTTAATAGTTCTGATAACAGAGTCCAAACAGTTGTTAGCATATCAAGTTAGTGACAAGTTTAGCAGCATTTTTTTGTCATTGACAAACTCACCGCTTTCCTTTCAGGGCCCGCAGAGAGGTTCCAAAGAAGTTCAAAATATATCAACCCCAATGAAAATATGTCTACTTTTCGGTCATATGTGCTCCTGCTTTTCTGTCATGAAACAACAACAGAATATTCAATGCAGTGAAACCTTCAAATCTTATATTCTCTACTCTTAGCTATGACAATCATTCAAAATTTACAGAGCCATAGTGACTTCTCACAGTTTCCCCATTCTTCTTGACTGCCAGAAACTGTGTGTAACTGTATTTTTTCTACCACGGTATGCTCCAGTTACAGATTGAAGTAACAGATTGATACCAAAGTTCAGGACAGCAAAGAATAAAACCCAGAAAGACAGATGTTGCTCAATGGCACGTTTCTCAGAGAGGCCCAAGAACTGGACGGCTGGGCTCGACATGTAGAATGTTGGACATCTGAAGGGAGCTCAGAATAGAACCAATGCACCTTTCGAATCAGTTTAAGTGGTTTGGCATCTGATAGGATCTCCTTTTCAAGATCTTCTGGCCCCAGCCAACTGGTAGAAGACCCTGGAGGTTAAATCATGCTACAATTTATCCCCTGGGTGGAGATTGGAGTTTTTTGTTACTGATAGGGACAACTGGACTACCTTGCCTTCTCTTTATCATTGAAACCTTACGAGGAAACTGGAATGGAGGATCTGCAGCAAGAGTGGTAGCACCAGCACAGACAATGCTTATTTAAAGGACGAGATTTCAAACTGTTTAAAGACACATGTTTATTCGTACTGATTCAATTTCCTCAATGGACAAAATCATTAGTCATTTAGAAAAACTGGAAAACGCCACAGGACTGGTGTTTAGAGACCTATGTTGATCATGTGTTTATTTTTTAGTAGGACAAAAAGAACAATGTGGTGTTTAAAATCCAAAGCAGTTATTTTTATTCTAATGTCATAAACTTGGTGACCCTCTAATGATCATAGAGCTCAAGTTGCTATCATTCTTTGACAGTCCCTGCCATGGGTGGGGAATCTGTCACAAATGACAAGTTGAATGCAACGTTTTATGAGATTGTGCATCTCTAGCTGTCAGGAAGAAAAATGTGGAACCAGCTTGACAGCACCATGACAGCTCCAGTCAGTCCCTCACTAACTACAGTAGATTATTTACCTGCTCAGGAGCCATATAAGACGGTGTTCCCTTGTACTCTGTTCTCTCCATCAAATTCTCAGCATCATCGTCAGTCTCAGTAGTGACCAGACCGAAGTCTCCAATCTTCACTTCTCCATCCTGACCGAACATGATGTTGGCAGGCTGACCATTTAAAGGAGGAAACAAATAAACACTTAGCTCCTCAAGTAATGCACAGTAATTTTTTATTTTTCACTCTGTCTCACCTTCAGGTCTCTGTGAATGAGCCTCTTGGAGTGAAAGTATTCGACTCCGCTGACTATTTGCTGAGCAATGATCACACTTTCCTCCCTTCTTCTGAAGTCTCGCAGAGATTTCTTCACATTCTGAGTATTCCTCTCATCTATCCAAACTCGTAGTGTTCTGGTGTCACACAGCTCCATCTGAATATAGAGACACTTTGTAGATGATTTACTGGTAGTGGATCTTGAAATGTAAGAAAAGACAGAAAAGAAAAAACACTGTTTTCACTTTACTGGCACCACAGATCTAAAAAAAACTGTATAAAGTACTGAAGGAAAGAAAGTAACTGATATGTTTTCTGCACAACCTCGGTTATCTAAATATGTTTGCTGCTGTAATACCATATATTACAAACAGGTAAAATGTCAAATAGATTTAAAATTCATACCATTTTATTATTTTTTTCCAACACAAACACTACCATTCAAAAGTTTGGAGGCCAAAGGTAACAACTGAACTTATCAGTGCTTTTCCAGTAGTTCACAATTGAAGAGTTAATACATGGATGGTACTAACTGTGAAGTAGTGCTACTGTCAGCTGTACTGTCCCACTGGTATTCTGAATCCTCCATCCAACATGTGTAGTATCGAACAATGTTAGAGTGGTGGAGGTCTGATAGCGTCCCGACCTCCCGGAGAGCCTTTCTGATCAAAAGGAGTACAAAGAAATGCCTGTTTTTTAAAAATTGGAGCACTTTTTTCTTACTGCCACGTCGCTAACAAAAACCAAAAATTCCTGCTACAAAAATATGCATGATTGATAACTAATAATTACACATTACTCAAGAGCAGCATGGAAGAGGATCATGTCACAATCATATTTGTTAAAAGCACGACACATTTGACAAAGGATCTATGCACTAATCAGGGCATGAAGTACAAATTAGAGAAAAGAAACATATTTCATTGATTGTTTTTTTCTTCCAATTGAGTAGGCTAAGTCCTAAAATACAGCGTGTTGGTGGCCTGATTCACTGAGGCTTTTTGCTCGAATACAAATAATGTAATTGACATCACAGCAGTACAGTACAAATAACTCTGATCTTTCACAACTAGCTCGTTAGTGAAGTACAATCTGCTCAAACTGTCCACTCTTTTAAATCAGGCCTGAAAACCATATTGTCTACTGCAGCTTTCTCTTAGATGCTCAACATATTTCTCGTCTTTTAATGCACTTTTCTGATCTTAACATCTATTTCTATGTTTCATTTCTATGATTTTAATGTATATCTACCTTTAAATATTTTTTCTGAATGCGTTTCTTTGCCACTGTAAAGCACCTTGAATTGCCTTGTCTATGAATCGTGCTATACAAATAAACTTGCCTTTCCTTACAATGACAGTATTTCCTTGTTTTCTATTGCCTTCTGCACTGACCATCAACTTCTGATGTTAAATTTTTGCATACAGCTTTAGGCTCAGTCTATTATCATGATGCTATGTAGCCATCCAATGCACATTTAGGACTCCTTTTACAAGATTCTTCTTTTCAAACAAGTTACCTTGAAACACTGAAAAGTCAGACAGAAACTGTATCAAACCAAATTGAAAACTTGACTTACTCTTTGCAGCGGACGATTTTTATAGCAAAATATTTGTCCAGCAGTTTTTGTTTTGCCTTAAAAACGCAACCAAAGGCACCTTTGCCAACGCGCTCTATGGAGTCAAATTCTGACGTAAACCTGTTGGAATTAACACAAGCACTGTTGAGGTAAAAAACTGAATATATGAAATTGTCTTTCCAATTGTACGTATACTGTATTAAAAACATGCTCACAATGTCACCCAGTGATTTTCATTACCTCGAGGTTACTAATTGACTTGAATGTTTCTGACTGGAACTTTTTTCTTTATGCTTTTCTTTGACATCAGAGATCTTTACATCCTTAAAAAAAAAAAAAAAATTTATCACACTGACATTAAAAAGGTAAACAAAAAACAACTGCATGCATTTAAATGATTAAGCAGCTCTATGGTACCTCTTTTCTTTTTCTAGAAGAATTATGGAAGTTTGCTGCAATTCTAACAAGACAAGAAAAATGTTGATCAGCAATAATGTCCTGAAATATAACAAGAATGGCTTTACAACAGATTCAATAATAACTTACTTTATCTTGGGCTTCAATTCAGGATATTGATCCTTCAGTGGAGACTGTGAGGAGGAGAATATAGTCAGTCAAATATAAAATATAAATGTTTGTTACATAGAGACATAAATACAATTCTGGCATTTAAATTGAATTTACAGTCAGTTGCATAAGTTCTATGCCACTTCCAGATGACTTTCCTCACAGCAGAAAGATGCATTTCAAATAATTTGGAGAGTGTTTTAAATCCAGACTTATAGACATCCATATCTGTTTTTTTCTAAATACTGAGAGAGCACTTCAGATCTTAACATGGTGACATAGCACACTTGAACAACAGACCATGATGCCAGAAATCTAAATCAGACAGACTCCACCTGTTACTGCCTATAGAGGTTCTAATATTTGGCAACTAATCTGAAACCCCTTATTTGAGTTTTATGGATTTGACAGTCTGATAAAAGTGATGACTTTTTCCATGTAATGGATCTCTCTTTTTTTTTTTTTAAATCTATTTAAGAGACAAAAAATAACAAAAAATATAGAGTTGCATGTGACATTTGTGTATCACCTTTATCCGTACACACTGGTTCACAAAAAGGAACAAATGTTAGTTTGTTCAAATTTGTTGAGGAAGTGAATAATTCCCTGATGATTTTGCCATTTTTTCACATGACTATGTATGTACAACCCTAAATAACTAAAAAGCTTTTTTCATAGTAGAAAAAAAGCCTTAACTGACACTGATTAGGTTGAGCACAATAAGGTGTAGTTGTACTTAAATAAATTCAAGCAGCTTATTGGAGCTGATCAGGCTTGAATAATTTTCACACCACCTTTTGTTTTCTTTTACAAAATCTTCATAACAGGTAATGATTTAGTTAGAATTTTATCACATTGGTTAAATAGTTACAGCATCTTCTAAAAGACAATAAGAGTCTCCTAATAAATCAATACCTAAAATTCACTAGGTTAAAAAATGGATATATTCAAACTCTAAAAACATCAAAATTCCTACTAGATGGCCAAAAACATTTTTGGAGTCACTATTACTTTGTGTGTAAGCTGTTTAATAATAATAATAATAATAACAATGGATTAGATTTATATAGCGCTTTTCTATTAAGGCATACTCAAAGCGCGTACAATGGATCCATTATTCATTCACTCACACATTCTCACTCTGATGGTGGTAAACTACATTTGTAGCCACAGTTGCCCTGGGGCAGACTGACAGAATCGTGGCTGCCAATCTACGTCTACGGCCTCCGACCACCACCAACATTCATATGCATTCATACACCAGTGTGAGTAGCCGCACTGGAAAAATGTTTATGTAAAGCTAAAAGATATTTCAGATTAAACGGTCACTCAACAATGCCTTAAAGCAGAGAACTGTGAGATGATGAGAAGAAAGCCATAATGAAGGGCAATGCAGTGAGAGAAACTTCACTAACTGGCTTGGAATCAGCAAAGCAAATGTGCATTTCAACTCTAAGAAAAAACTGCAGTATAAAAACTGGTCACAGTGGTCTAACAATTATTTCCAAATCTGTAAGATTACAAACAACAGACCTGATCCTTGGAAGGGTTTGGTGAACTGATGACAACAATTGCCGAGTCACTTGTAGATGTCGGCATGTTTTTTGATTTGACATCAACGGATTGCCTTAAAGAAACACAGTGAGAGACATTGGTAAAACATCCACAGCATCAAACTTTACCATCTGTCGTGCTACTCATTCAGTGCCTCACAGTGAGCTCGGTGCTGTGGACAGCCTGGACGGTGGAACATCAGACACAGCTGACCAGGACGTCACCTGAAAGCACAAAGTGTTCGTTACATACTGGTGTAACATGTTTTGTAAGAACTGATCCTCTAATGTGCAATAATAATAATTAGCACAATATTAATGTGGCAGCTTCTTGTGGGAAGAGAAAGTAGGAGGGTGACATGCAGTTTTTAACCATGTGGTATCCACCTTAATCATTCGGCCATTGGGTCGCCCTAAGATCAAGTACGATCACATCTTACGATGTAAAACCATAAATAACCTCACCTGGCATTCTGATACTACCACTGTATAACTGCAGACAGTAGGATACATTTTAAGTAAAGCAAAGATAGTACAAATATTTAAGGAATATAGTACAAAAATAAAAATAAACCAAGATATACATAAGTGCTAGGTCTAGAAATAACATTATTGCACATATCAGTGGTTTTGCACAGACTTCTGATGAACAGAAATACTGCAAGAGTAATAATATTGCACAGATTGTAAGGAGAAAAATAATGATATACACAACCAGTCAAGCATTTGGACACACCTTCTCATCCAGCACTTTGTTGATTAACACTTTTTTTTTTTTTTTTTTTTACAACATGATTCCATATGTCGATGTCTTCTATATTAATCTACAATGTATAAAATAATTGCTGTAAATACAAACCACTGAATGAGAAGGTGTGTCCAAACTTTTGACTGGTAGTGTAGCATATATTCTAGTCAGTGTATGTTGACAAATAGATATTGCACAGGTTTTTAAAGTGCAAAATTTTCACAATTCACAGAATGCATGAGAAGTATGACGGTTTTTCGATGTGCGGTCTACTGGAAGCAGTGCTGGTTGTAGAGTCTGACACTCATTCTCCTCTTGTCTAGTGGTGAGCAACTGACAACTGCATACAAAAAAGTGACAAAGTGCAAGAATACCTTTCGGTAGGTAGATGGGTCAGTGTTTAGTTATTTTGAACAATATGATTACACGTGTGAGGACTCATATAAAGGTTGAAGGATTGTCTATTAACACAATCTCAACATTTATGCTAACATAAATTAATTGTCAAAATAATTTCATTTTACATGGTGGACAATGAATATTTTTGGCACACTTTTCATTGATCTATTTTTCACAGTGAAAACAATACTAAATAAAAGGCAACATTTCAAGATGACAACTATTAGGAAACATTTCTTGTCAGTGAGTATAGGCTAAAGGCTAATGTAAAATGTTCAAGATGGACAGATGAACAAATGAAGTATCAATAAAAGTTTCCTCTGCTGCCCAAAACATTTCTTCTGACGTTAATGATGTTAAGGATATCTTTCATGTTGCTGTCAGAGGGAATGAGAAAATTGCAGGATTAATTTCAAGACTTCATCACTGCATTCATGTTTCAAATGCTAACAAAGACGTAGCTGCAGTAATGCTGATGCTAAGGGAGCAGGGTGGACAGAGAGACTGGTTCTGTTCAGAGTTTGGAAATGATAACATTAACTGAATTTACTGAGAAGAGTCTGTCTGTTGCATCACTGCAGAGCAGATCATGATAGGACTTTCTATTGACCTGCCATAGTTGAGGTCACAGGAGAATAACACCTGTGACCATGGAAACTGTACATAAAGATGTCACAAGTGTGACTCCAAAATGCTTAAAAAATTTTAAGCATAAAAAATAATACACAAATGTCACTAACTAGAAAGCTAGACTTAGAATTATTGTTGACTAAAACTAACAAAAATCAAATGACTAAACTTCTACAAAAGCAAATACTCATTTTTGTCAACAGTGATACATTAATAGCAGGTGCCAGAATTAACACTGATACAGAAAAAACAAAAACACTGGACTTGTATATTTTACAGTGAGAGATTAAAAAAAAAGAACTATTTTTTGGAGAACTGATGGTTCAACACAGGTAAGTTATTTCCTTAAAAAAACAACAGAAAACCTTAAATACCTTGCTGTCCCAGTCTGACTGTTCCTGAAGAGCAAACCAGGCCAGCTGGGCTGCACTTTGTTTGGCCTCCTTGACACTCTTGCCCTCACCAACAGGGTATTCCTTGTTGTTGATCACTAATTTGTAGAAAAATCTGTATTGTAGGAGGAAATATTATCAGGTTTTTCTCTCATATCCACCAAGAGCAACTATACAGTGTCTGCAGGCTACACAAGTGCAGTCATACTCACTGAGGGCTATGTGGTGGACCACATCTTTCAACTAGGATGTAATCCTGGGTGCACCTTGTTTTCTGACAGTAGAAGTTGATGATTGATATGAAATTTTTTTCTGTAAAGCTGCTGTCTTCTGTCTTTACACTCAGGCTCTTTGTCCTATCGCTGTAACACAAAGACAAGCCACATTCTGATTAGAAACTTTAATAACCAATCAAAAGAGTCAAAATGACACAATGCGTTTTCACTCACCAAAAGTCATCTTCATTCTGACTCCATATTTCCTTTTGTGGACTTGATACAGCACTGTATTTCACATCTCCAGTCTTAAATAACAGAACAGCATGACTGTGTTATTCATTCACTGATTGGAGCTTAGCTAGTGTCACATTTCAAATTGACACTGACAAGCATTTTGGTTCCTCCATTCCTTCTCTCTTCACTTCTGCAGGACTTTAACAAGGATAAACAGGTGTGTATGGATACTTACCTCTGTAGTTCTACGGCCACATATGTCATCATATACCAGCTTGGCTGCTTCCTCCTTAGCTTCCCTCTTTGTTTTTCCACAGACCTCTGGGTACTCCTTATCACCAACCACAAACCTACAACAGCTATTACCATAAAAAAAAATTTAAATACATTTCTAATAATGAATACACAACTATAAATGGTGCTGGATGCAGTGTGGACACTTACTAAACTGTATTAAATTGTCCGAGTTTGGTTGTCTCCATAGGTTTTATAATCAGCCTCATCTTCTGACCATATTCATTGAGCCAACATATGTAGTTGATGTTATTGATGCTTGTCTGACGAACTGGTGTAGTAGAAGCTTCAGCTGCATGTTCTGTCTGTCAGCAAATTAACAAATTTACAGTACATCAACACAAAAACGCATACATAGAGTGAGTAACCAAAGTGATGTCACAATCTTACAGAATCAGCTGTTTCCTTCAATAAGCCGCTGAAGGCGTTTTTAGCTGCGTTCTGCTTGGCTTCCTTCTTGTTCTTGCCCACTCCATCAGGATAGGCCTTACCATTGAGGACAGCTCTGAGGGTAAACCTGAAAAGACATAAGAAGAACACTGTTAACGAGACAAGAATGTGTGATGGAGGTTGTTAAACGAAGACATGTATCTGAACATGTCTTCAGATACATGTCTCTACAAACATCATAGTAATGGATCCCATGTGGAAACTAGAGATGCTGTTTGTTCTGTTTTGTACCTGACCAGATCATAAAACAAGAACAATGGCCTACTTCTTTTTTTATGAACTGGCACTGGGCTGGCCCACTCACACCTTTAACCCCTCAGATTGCTGGTGTGGCTCAACAATACATCATGAGAGATGATGATAATTAGCATGACGCTAGCAAGCACTGCAGGAATACGACTAGTTCCCCTTGATCAAGCTAAGAAAAAAGTGCTAGTGGTGAATAACTATTCAGATCCTTCATTTAGTACTTGATTAAAACATCTTTGGCAGCAATGACAGCCTAAAGTCTACTTGGGAATAATTCAACAAGCTCAGTATGCCTTTCTTTTGGAAGTGTCCCTGTTGGCAGAATCATTCATCAAAGTTGGTGCACAGCCATGTTCAGGTCTTTCCAGTCATATTCTGCTGGGTTCAAGTCCAGACTCCTAAAGCCACTCCTGTGTTTTCCTTGTCTTGCTGAGATGTAAACTTTTGCCTCAGCCTGAGATCCGCAGCAGTCTAGAAAAGGTTGTTTTTCAAGATGAAGCTGCAATTTTCTCTCCTGTTCTCTCATCTCCAGAAAAGGAACTGTGGATCACAATCACAGTGACCTCTGGGTTCTTGGTGACCGGTCAGGACCAGATCTGGTATTAATGGAAGATCTGCTATGGATTAAGAATGCTGGAAGTTACTGTGTTAGGCACTTTTAATGCTGTGGTTCACAATCAAAGTCGACAGACAATTTGTCTCACTCTTAAGTACAACATCAACTGTGAGACTACACACAGACCGACTTTCCAAATTATTTCCAAAGAATCCAACCAGGCACAGATAAACTAAATTAAATTATAGAGGCATCTCAGCTGATGGAAAGATCTGGTAGGATGCTAGTCAGCTACGTTTGGAAATGGGACATTAGTCTTTGTCACTGTGGAGTACTTTGTGTAGACTGATGAGGGAAAAATGAGTCAAATCAATCTGAAGATCCTGAAATACAAGAAAATGTGGAAAAATTTTAGAAGGTCTGAAATCCTTCTGAATGCAGTCTATGTGTAGTGCAGCACTAGGTTATAATCCTCAGTGTGCAATTGCTTTCCCTTCACAGGAAACAATCAATTA
This sequence comes from Amphiprion ocellaris, assembly GCF_022539595.1. Classification (NCBI taxonomy): domain Eukaryota; kingdom Metazoa; phylum Chordata; class Actinopteri; family Pomacentridae; genus Amphiprion; species Amphiprion ocellaris. The sequence goes on along the minus strand of NC_072781.1, from coordinate 16,682,317 downwards.
TATCTTAGTGCTAAATACTGCAGGATCAACATGGGTGGGACACTGAATGGCTTAAACCAGTCTGTGAAGTACATCTTTGTCTATAACATGGTTCCATTTCCATTTGACAGATGTAAGTATGTAAAACACCACTGCTGAACTATTCTATCCAAACAGTTTTATCCTACTAAAGACACAGATGTCTCCAAGTTCTGCAGGTCCTGGCAGGTCGCAGATACACCAGTGAATGTGTTCAACTCACGTTTTAATGTGATCAGGTCCAGAACATCCGACGTCTTCATAGCTCAGCTCCAAACGTTTCCTCTGGACAAACTCGTTCAGTTTAGCAACGTAATTTTCCGACTCCATGATGGAAACTCAAACTCAGCAGTCGGAATGCCAACCTAAACTACATAAATGTAGGAAAACAACGTACAAATCTCACATTAGTACGGGTTTTCTGTGACAACTATTATTTCCACGTCTCTGTAAGTTTCGTTTTCTATGCAAACGTCACGGTGCATTCACTTAATGTCGGAAATACCGAACACTGCGTTGCTCAATAAAGTTATCAGTTAAAAAAAACAGCTTTAGCAAACACGAACCCGATAAGCTAACTACTAGCTGTTAGCTATTAGCTATTAGCTGTGTCAGTAACTAGTCTGATTGATATTTATATTTTAGCTACGTCTGATTTACCTTTACGTAGCTTGAAGTAATGCATGTATCTTCATGTGATTCACGAACAATTATGTTGGCATTGAATAAACTACGGCTTCCAAGAGGTTTTAGGGTCGCGCCCGTCGCTAAGACTCATGGGAACTGTAGTTCTTAATGGCAAAAGACTATTGAGGTTTATTGTCCAGATGGTTGTAGACTTATCTTTGCCGTGTTCGACAAAATCTTATCTTTTTATTTCATAGACAAGAACTCACAATTTTAAGACGTTATTTAATGTGTACAGTAGAATCTTTTACAGCGCCAAAAGACAAATTGTGATTTACAGGGATTTTTAATTTATCCAACAGGTGTTTTCTGGCTGGAAGTGACAAGAGCGACAAAAGACAACAACAGCAATAATACAAATAATATTAACTAACTTTTCGTAGGGCCTCTTCTCAAAGGAAACAAATGTTACAGTTGGACAAAGAAAAACTAATTTAAAAAAATAAATAAGATTGCAAACGTTAAATATGTGCAAAATAAAATTGTCAAGTCGATATCAAGTTTTGAGACAGCCCAGATAAGACAGAAACCACTCCACCAAAGTGCCTTCCAGGTAAAAGGACTAGGAATGGTGTTACAAAAGTAAATTAACAAGACTAAACATTGCAGTTAAGAGCCTATAGTGTTATCTAAGATGTGATACCTGAGTAAGACATTGAGTTGCAGATAATGATAAATGTGAATCATTTCTGTGTTCATGAATGTCCAGAATTAGTCATACCCTTTCTCATTAGTCAGTGATAACCCCTTTATTTGCCACCCCAGAAATTAAACTATTCTCATCATTGCCAACAAGCTCCTCTTGGATTTTGTTCCACTCCTCTTTTGCAATGATCTCCATGTGTTTGAGGTTGAAAGCTTCTTTTTCAACTGACTACAGAACTGATCACCAAAAGCTTGATTCTTTGTCCTGATGAGCTTTATGTGTTGTTTGGAGTCCTCCTTGATCAGCATTCATAAAGACCAGCCTTGTTCAATGTCTGCTGAAGTATTTGCCTTGAAATGTTGGTACCAGAATTGTTCAAATTTATCAGGATGTTCTCAGTGTTGATCTTTGGATTCTTATTAGCCTCTCACACTAGAATTCTTGGCAGTGCAGAAATCACTTTTAGCTTCCCAGTGCACCCTCTGAGATTAAGCAGACTCATAGCTTTTTACACTGTCTTGTAAGCAGCAGCAGTGCTCACTAAGCTCTTAACTGTTCCCACTTTGTGTATAAATGCACTTGAACATGGTAAAAATTACCAATGGACCATTTGGAATGGTATAAAACTCGCATTATGCCATAAATGTGACAATTTCAAGTATGTACACGATAAACACCTGTAACACTGTTTCTTTCCACACTTACGTCATTCAATCAGAGGAGACCTATTTGTCATATAAAAATCCACTAATAATCAAAATCTGAGTAATTTTGAGTTAACAGTATGATGCTGTCATCATTCAAGATCCAGACTAGTCCATTGTTAGTGAGAAAAACAAAGTGAGACCCATGTACACTCACAAGTGCAAAAAAGGGGAAAAAACTATAGAACCATAATGACAACTTTTCAAGTAAATCAAACCCAAAGTAAATTATTACATTTTAGATTGCAAAAATGAAATAAATGTAAATGGTTGGTTTCATACATCATTTAATGAAAACATAGGTATGCATTGGCTCTTAAAACAAAGTCACAGAATTTTTTGGACTTCTTTTAAAAAAAAAGAAACCATGACCATGTATTTTTAATTCCCCACAACAGTCCCACAAATGTAAAGAAAAACTCAAGACTTCCACCCATAAACACAGACGGTGATGTCCTTCTAGCAATGGACAGCAGATACAAATATGATGATAAATAAATAAATCCTAATTCTGATCACTTTATTGCCTTGTCTGCAACATTTGCAACTGCTTTTTCACAGCGAACTACTGCATAAGTTGCTTTTTTGTTTTTTTAAATCAAGTTTAATCATGGTCTGCTGCTGTATCCCCAGGACAGTTTGAGCACAAGTCCTCCTCATCTGTAAAAATGAAAACAAAGGAAACATTTTATACCAGGAAAGGTCATAAAAACAACTATAAAACTTTAACCATGTTGTCATCACTCTTACCATTATATGTGGTTCCACACCATATGCAGTAAAAATGGACTCCTCTCAAATACGACGTCAAAATTTGTAGTTTATCAAAGGACTGTAAAAAGGAAGCACATAATAAATACACTTTAATAACTCTGGGTGAGACGCCCTGAAATCATATGCATTATTGCAGCATGTGTCAGTATATTAAATGTTGACTGCTGTCCTATATTATTGAATTAGAAACAAGCCTTGATAAGAAAATGATGATGATTAATTGGTTTGAGTAATATATAAGAAAAAGGGCCTAAATTCTCAGATTCCAGCTTCTTAAACATGTATATTTTCTTGTTTCTTTACCCCTCTATGGCAGTAAACTGAAGCTTACTGAGTTGTGGACAAAGACAGGCTAATCTTGGACTGACTTGGCATTTTTTACCGTTTTTTGACATTTTATAGACTAAACAACTAATTGATTAACTAAGAAAACTAGAAATGCACTCAGAGAGCGCAGTACTCCACCAAGGCTGCTCATTCCCCCATATGGCATTGTCAGAAATGCAGCATTTCTTTTTCAGCAATGCAGCATTTGTTCATTAGTTATTGATGATCAAAAATCCCAGCAACATATCATGTGGCTATTTAATATAGCTGTACCCACAAGCAAAATTACCTTGCGCTGAACACAGATGTGTGTTATGCAAGTGTACGTTAGGTATGGATACTGAATTGCGTGACTTAAATATGTAGCGGGTGACGGGAATTGATGGGACTCGGAAACACCCCCACAATTTAATCACTTGTTCCTTATATCATTTCTGACAGATAAGTCCTGATAAGTCTGCAGCGGTCGATTTTTAGCAGGATCACAATCGTGATCGTCAGCAGGCAGCTGACGTAGTGTTCACTTGTCATAGTTACAGTGACGCCGTGCCGTTATCTTGCAGTGATCCAGAAATCTTTAACAAATCCATGGATCCACACTATAAACCGCATCACTGTCAAAATCTAATCAGGTGGTCCTTGTGTCATTTCTGACCTACCCTGAGAAAATTTAATCCAAATCCGTTTTTTAGTAAAGCTGCTAACAGACAGACAAACAGCCAGACAGCCAGACAAACAGACGGTGATCGTCACATAACTCCGCCGCATTAATTGGCGGAGTAATAATTGACAGATTAATCAACAGTGAAAGTAACTGTTAGTTATAGCCCTAATACAAGATACAGTAGACAGATTTTTTGTTCATAAATTAGATGTACAAATTAATTCTTTAAATAAACAAGCTAAACTAAATACTAACAGTTAGTTCCATGATCTCCTCCTCGTCTTTCTCCTCATCCTCCTCTTCCCCTTTGAGACCATCTTCCTCATCGTCAGCATTTGCTTTAGGCCAGTACCAGTCTTCTCGAGGTACAGTTATGCCCTAAAAATGAAAAAAAACAACAACATGTGAGTTGAGGGATTCACACACAGAAAACTGTAATTATGGTTTCTCTATTGATGAATAGTAAATAGTGAATGTGGTATGGAGCTTTTTTTTCTCTGCATTACGGCATGTAATTTTCCTTTATCACTGCAGAGGGACAGCAGTGAGATGTGCAGATGATTCCATGCTATGATCATATTTCTTCCTACCTTCTGACTGTCAAGCTGCTCACAAGTTCGCTGACTCCTCCTGAGGTCGCCTTCAATCTTTCGTTCCTCTCTCTCCGTCCTTACCCTTGACCTTAAATGAAAAAGAACAAGATTACATATGCAGCATATAAAATATTTTTACTGTGGAAGAGGGGACAATGTTTAGTTGTGGATTTCATAGGCACCTCCAAGTTTTACCTAAAATCTTCCAGAGATTTAGTCTCATTCTGTTGTTCGGCTCGCACTTTTTGCCGATAACGTTCAAGTTCCTCCTCAGCTTTTCTTTTCTTCACCTCTTCCATTCCAATGCCCCCCCTGTCTAATTTGAACATAGAGAGAAAAGAAACAGTACTCCATCAGTTGAATTGCACACAATATTAACAAATACACACAAAAAAAATGTATTGCCTACCTTTTTTGATATTAAGTGGAATTGGATCAACCCTTCCGGCTCCTGAAGAGTTAACAGAGGTAATACTTAGGATGAATGCAAAATAAATTCAAAATAACATAATTCATACTGAGCAAAACTATAACCACAGCGTGAAACAGTTTATGTTTTAAACAGCACACACGGCACAATTGGATACATTTTTCTAACCAGAACGACAGAAATTTGTTTTTTTAAATTCCACCAAAAAGGCCGTTTGCATGCTGTTTATATTTTTGTTGTAGTAAAAAAAAAAAAGACACTTGCCCTCCTTGCCGAGGCCTTGACCAGCTTTGTAACCCATTTTCTGTAGAAGCGCAAATCCCTTGTTGTCATTGCTGATGGAGCTCTGCAAAGCCGTTTCCCTGCTTTCCTTCTCCTGCTCCTTGTAGGTCTTCTGACGGTTCTTGATGTTCTTTTCCTTTTGCTGTACCTCCTTTTTCATTGCTTCTTTTACCCGCCTCACCATGTTGACGCCTGGTTTCACATCTTGACTAACAGACAGAACACAAAAAATGTTACTGGGATGGAAAACACAGAAGTTATTCAGAAAGCACTGAATAAATTATCCAACTTCTATATTTTTTCAGGTGACATTTCTTTGAACACTTATGAATTAACTTGTGTTCTAGGACTGATAGCACAGATCTATAGACTACATCATGGTTTCTAATTTAACAATGTCAACGTCCTCGGGTTTCATTAGAAACAGCAGCTCCGAAACAAACTTACATTTTACTAAGAAATGCGTCAGACATATAGTCCTCCTCCTCGTCAGACATTATGGAAGCGGAAGGGAAAAAAATGTAGAAAAGAACAGTTAAAGAATTGAAGAATTTAGCCGCTCGTGTATTTGTATTTGCTCCGTTGATGTTTGGTTCGTTCACGGATACATTCCGACTAGCTGCAAAGCAAAGTCTAAAGTTCCAGTGTGTTTTACAAATAATTCTGAGAAAAGTGTTAATTCTGTGGGGCCAGAAAATATTCAAAAATGGATACACACAATTCGACACAATGTTCGGTTAGTATACTCAATTTTACTGTTTAAAATACAGTATTCGCTCGGTTTCACATCGGACAAGCTTTAATGCGACACCGCAGATACTCGTCGTCATTCATCCTGGGTCACCGAAACACAGGTAGGAGAGACAGTTCGATCACATATATCACATAAAACTAGAATGTGTTTGTTTCTTACGTGTTGTTTAGGAAGCTTAATGTTTTTAAAGGTAACGATAGGCAGCTAAAGCCGTGTTTGGCTGAGAGTGTGCAGCCGCAGTTTAGCTTGTTCCTTGGATAAACTAGCTAGCTTAGGTTGCTAACCAGCTCGCCTGTCAACAGCTGGAGGCTGGCAGCTGTCAACATGGAACAGCAAAGTGTTAACGCTACACAGCGCTGACATTGAGTTTGATGCATTTCATCCGACACATATGCTCTAATTTAAAAGTGTTTAAGGCTTTGAACCTGAGGTGCTGCTATAAGCTGTGCAGATGATACCTAGACTGAACGTTGGAGACATTTAACGACAATGTTCCCCCCTTTATGTGACATTGCAGAGACGAGGGTGTACAGCTCTGTGCTCAGAAGTACTTGCCATGGAGCTGGCTCACAGTCTTCTGCTCAACGAAGATGCTTTGGCCCAGATCACTGAAGCAAAGAGGCCTGTGTTCATCTTTGAATGGCTCCGCTTCTTGGATAAAGTGCTTGTGGCAGCGAATAGGGTAACCTTTCCCATTTAGGCATCGTTTTTCTGAGTGGGGGTCAGAAGTAGTAGTTTGTAACTTTATTTTGTATTTGAATGGCAGGTGGATGTGAAGGAGAAGCAGAAGAAGCTGGTGGAACAGCTAACTGGACTGATCAGCAGCGCCCCCGGACCACCAACTAGAAAACTCCTGGCCAAAAACCTTGCTACCCTCTACAGCATTGGAGACACCTTCACTGTTTTCCAGACTCTGGATAAATGCAATGACATCATCAAAAGCAAGGATGACACACCAGCATACTTGCCAACAAAACTGTAAGACCTCATATAATCACAGCAGTGTATATATTTTTTGGCTGTTTATACAGTTAAATGTGCATGTTGATGCACAGTTTGAGCTTATACACATTTGCATCAAGATATAAGCTGTTCAGCAATGCATTTGGAGTTTCAGGCCTATACAGTAGGCTCACCTTCAAGGGCATTAGCAGTTAAGCCAAGCGTTAATCTGCAAAATGACAGTTCATGTTTAAAAGGGGGGATTAAGTGTACATGAGCAGATATTATGCTGTGTTTCTTGCTCGCATTAATGGGACCGAAAAGTGGATGAAGCCACATCATTGGTGTCCTGCAGTGTTTTCTTCATTCTTCTTCCTTCTGTTGGGATTCAGAAGGGATGAAGGGTACGCATGGGGTTCAGGACCTCCTTGCCACATACACACTGAGCTGTAGGGTTCCTTCTGCAGTATCTCTGTGTGTAAATCTAACCCATTATGCAGGGTATTATGCCAGTATCACCAGTTTATGGTTTATGGCATTTCCGTTTCTCACAGTGATTGCTTTGCTACTGTTTACCAAATAATTTTAAAAGGGAATCATAATTGTTTTTTTTGAATGCTTGCACTTTCCTTGCAGGGCTGCAGTGGCATGTGTTGGGGCTTTTTATGAGAAGATGGGCAGGATGCTGGGAAGCTCCTTTCCGGACACCATTAATAATCTTTTAAAGGCATTAAAGAGTGCAGAGGTATAATTTTTTAAAGTACAAAACTGGGAAATGTAATACAGTATTTAAAGAATTGCATCAGATTGTGCATTGGCATAACGGGGACAGTAATGGATATTTAAAGGGATTAAGGAGATCTATTATTCACAAATTGACATGACATCTATTTACATTTTTTGATTTCCCCTTTTATTTTATTGATGTAGTCTCAAGGCAGAGGAGAGATACTTCTCAGCCTGCAGAAGGTGCTCAGTGGACTGGGTGGAGCTGCAGCTTCGTGTCACAGAGATATTTACAAGAATGCCCGCTCTTTACTCACAGACCGGTCCATGGCCGTGCGCTGTTCAGTGGCAAAGGTTGGTATCAGCAAAGTCATCTAATGGAGCTATAAAGCAGTTAACAAAAGTAAATTTAGTAGGTGTAATCAAATTAAACAAATCATTTGGTCCTTTGTGAGTATTCCTTGCACTGGTGGAGGATTATTACAAATTGAACTGGCTTTATGTAATCTAATTATCAAAACACATCTTGGGATTCTTCAGCAGTAGCCAAGACTGTGGGTGTCCATACTAGCATACTATATAGTACCCCAGACAAAGGTTCAGTATGCCATAATGCCAGGATGTCCTACTACATCCAGTTTTATTTCACAATATGCAAGCCAGCATGCTTTTCTGGCCACCCTGACCTCCAATCCTTTGTGCAATGGAAGATAAATCACATACATCCCAGTGTTCTGTGCAAATATAAACAAGCTTGAGCTGCCAAGAGCACACAGGCAGATGGCGGCTCATTTCACACTTCAGACTGCCACGGCTATATCGGTAAGATACTAAAAGCATAAGGCTCATTATTATGACAAGCAGTATGTCCCATTTGTCTGCATGTTGCATGCAAAAAAAACATGCTTAAAGTAAAAGAAAAATTGTGCAATTTCGATTGCAGCCTGTATTTCATGTGTTTTCTGTTCCTGTCAAAAAAAATTAACCAGAAGATTTTTTTATGGTCACTGTTTAATCGATAGTCTAATGTTATTTTCTTAAGATAAGTAACACTGCAGCATGTTAGTAGGAGTACACTCCACCATTAGAAGACACCACTAACTTTTATACTTTTGCTGTCTCATTTATGTTAAACAGACTCAGATATGTTGCGCAAATCCCCTCCCTTTGTTGTGAAAGATGATTTCCTGTTAGAAAGTCTGACATCAGCCGTACTACATATGGTCCCAGTTGCATTGTTAAGCTGAATATACATAAAGTTAGTAATCACCTGTTTACCTGTAATAAATCATGTATTTTCTGTACACTCATAATTGTTCTTTCCTGATCAGTGCCTTTTGGAGCTGCAGAATGAGGCAGTATTCATGTGGACCACAGAACTGGAGAACATGGCCACTTTGTGCTTCAAAGCTTTGGAGGGGTCTAACTATGGTGTCCGGGTAGCAGTGGCCAAACTGCTGGGGACGGTCATGGCCACCGCCCTGATGCCCAAACAAGCAGCTGGTAGGTTAAAGAGTTGCTTTGTGTAGCTCATGTCTGACTACTTTTATGTTAATTAGACTAGCTCACTGTTTTTTTTTTTTTTTTAAAGTTATTTTTATGGCCTTTTGTTGGCTTTATTTGATAGGTATAGTGAGAGACAGACAGGAAATGGGGAGAAGAGTCGGGGAAAGACATGCAGCAAAGGGCCACGAGCGGGAATCGAACCCGGGCCGCTGCGTCGGGGACCAGCCCTTGTACATGGGTCGCCCGCTTAACCTGTTGTAGCTCACTGTTTTTGATCCTCACGGTCTCAATCCTGTTTCTCCACAGTGATGCGTCAGAATGTGAAGCGGGCCACTCTGGAGGAGGTGCTGGAGCTGATGGCCACAGGCTTCCTGCGTGGTGGATCTGGCTTCCTGAAGAGCGGAGGGGAGATGTTGAAAGGGGGAGGCTCTGTCAGCAGGGAGGTGCGGGTGGGCGTCACACAGGTGAGGCATATTCACCGGACGTAAAAGGAATAAGAGCCGGCGTTGTTGGATCCCACGGTCTCATCCTGCTTCGTTCTCCTCAGGCTTACGTTGTGTTTGTGACAACTCTTGGTGGTCAGTGGCTGGAGCGCAACTTCGCCACATTCTTGTCCCATGTTTTGGACCTCGTGTCTCACCCACGGGCCACACAGACACATGTTGAGGCTGTGTACTCTCGCCGCTGTGTCTCCTTCATGCTCCGCGCCACCCTGGGGGGCTTACTTGGAGAGAAGGCACAAATTGCAGCCGGCAAAGAAATCTGCCAAGCCATCAGCAAGCAAATGAGGGCTGTGGGTAAGGAGGATGGGGGGGAAATATCACGGTTCAGAGCATTGCAGAGTAAGTACTCATCCATTATTATCACCTTTAATTCACTCTTCATTCTCTTTCTAAAATTCTTGCATGGTTTGTGTTTGTGTTGTGTACTGAGGTATCTTTCCTTTGTTTTGCTTTCCTTCTTGCTTTCTTCATTTGCTTCTTTTGGATCACTGTCCACTTTCTTACATCTCTTTAACCACAAACAGCATCTTAATGTCAGGAACATTAGCCATTGCCAGCTCAGCTTATGAATTACTCATGCTTGCATTACTGCATAACCTTCATCGGTTTTGCTTGCGAATTCACATTCTGTTATTGCCTTGCACTCCCTAAGGAGCAAATGACGTAACTTTTTCCTCACTGTTGACATCTGGCTTACACCAACAACAAAGACTGCATGTGCCACTAAATTTACAAATGCAAAGTAGGAAGAGGCTGTTTTCCGCCACAGCAACAAAACATAATGTTTGCAAGTTTGCTGCACCAAATTGCATTTTTTTCTGCTTTACATCATCACATCAATCATTTTTAAAATCATCTTCATCCCATTCAGAAAGGATGATTCTTACTCTGATTTGCTGTGCAACCTTTGAACTGATGTAAACTATGTCAAAGTAACACTATTTTGTTCATTTTGTTCAAGACAGAATTTGAAAAAGATGTTGAATGTTGGTGTCTCTCAAGACATGATCCTTGACTCTTCATTTTTTACTCTATACTTGCTGCTTTTTCAACCAGCTCAATGTTTGAGACTTCTTGAAATGAGACTTTGACAAATGTCTAAGCTAAATGTAGCTGGGAAAATGTTACCTGAAGCCATGATGGAAATGGGACTTTCTAGTGTATGTCCCCCTCTGTATTGTACTCTTGGTTCCCTTTGTATGGAACAAAATACTGCCACAGTTCAAGAAGCAGCTTTACATCTCTTCCTTAAATCGGTGTTTCCTTTTGTGTGATCTGTCTTGACTGTTGCTTATTTAGAGCTCCGAGGATTTCAGGTCTTGATGAATGAACATCAGATGCACTTATCAGCAGTTAAATTTAATGTTACTCTTTTCCTCTTTTGTCATATTAATCCATTGAAATGATGAAAACAGCTGTTTCCTTTCTTGCAATTTTTTTGGTATGAAAAATAATCCTCAGAGCTCTGAGTATTTGGGATTAATAGTACTGTATTTTGAAGTGGTACTTCTTTAGTTACAGAACTTGACTATTAATGTGTGACAGCATTGCATGACCTAATGTGGTTATTTATGTTATGACTAGCTACTGTGTATTAGGTGAAAAATATTGAGTATCTAATATAGCTTGTTTTTGTCTTAAAAAAACTTTACTCTTAATTACTGTTGATTTTGAGCCGCTTCATCCATCAGAGCTGTGCACCTTCTGAATTAGTAACTAGTAAATATTGTATTTTAAATTAATGAAGTTTAATAATGACTCAGAAACTGATTGAAATGTTTTTACTGACAATCCTTTTTGCTCGTTTCTCTTTGTCTTTCATACATTTTTCCAGAGGCAGTAGTGAATGATATCAGTGGGGAGAACAAGGCAGGGGCAGCTGATGTCTCTGCCAGTCAGCATGTTATGGTGTGCGCTCTTAAAGAACTGGGCAGTTTAGTTCAGAGTTTGAGTGCCACAGCTTCACCACTCATCCAGGAGCCTTCTATAGGTGAGACACACCAGTATTAAATTAGATATTCATTATGTTGCTCATGACACAGGCTAGTTTATTCTGTATTCTTGGTAAATGAAATTGATTATTTACTGCTAAGAACACGATAGTTTCACATCTTATTTTTTGCAGTGTCCAGGTTACTGTTACTATATGAAATAAGGTGGAATCTGAAGTCAGAAGGAAAACTGAAAACTGAACTTATTAGCTATTTAAAACATTTTTCATGTTTTGTTCTCAAGGACTTCTTGAAACTGTGACCTCAGTACTTCTTCACCCAAGCATGGCAGCACGTTTGGCAGCTGCATGGTGCCTGCGCTGTGTTGCTGTGGCGCTTCCTTATCAGTTGACCCCACTGCTGGACCGCTGTGCAGAGAGAATCAATAACCTGAAGAGTTCACCTGAGGCTGTTAGTGGCTACAGCTTTGCGATGGCTGCTCTACTGGGAGGAGTACACCAGTGTCCACTGGGTATCCCCCACTCCAAGGGCAAGGTATGTAGCCTGAGAATTAATCTTCTTCAAAAGTCAAAGGGCATGGCCACGGCGGCCCTCCGAACTTTGATGCTTCGCCCTGAAAGAGGAAGTGCTGTGTAAATACCCTCTACATGCTGCAGTCTGCCTAAAACTTTACATGACTGATCAGAGTCCTGCCCGGATGACATCCATATGCCAGTATCCATTCACAGTCATAGCGCCACCTGCTGGAGAGGAATTTACATGTTTTACAGTTTGATGTACTATTGTATGGGCTCCCAGTGTGTTTTAACCTTAACAAACTGGTTCCTGGTATGACTTATCCTCTTTCTATTGGCTCCCAGTATGTTTGAGCCTGCTTAAACTGACTCCCAGTATGTTTTAGTCTTGTTATATTGGCTTCCAGTATGTTTCAGCCTCTTTACACTGGCTTCAATATATTTTGTCTTCTTTTTTAAACAGCAGTTTGAGCTTTAGTATTTTCTAAGACATGTCTGTTTCATTTGCCTCCTGATAAAGCACATTGTAACTCTGAAAAATGCTCTATGTTCGCACGTGTCATTTCTACAAACTTTGTGATATAATCCTTGAAATTGGTCATCTTTGTCTCGAAACCTTAACTTTGGTGTCACACCTCGACTTGCGCCACGTCCAGATGTGCAAGGACCTGTTCAACGCTGCTTACAGCTTTAACATCATTTGTTCTTTCTCTTGTATTTCAGCCATTTAGGTCTTTCTACATCTGTAATTCTTAATTGAACTGCTGCTACTGAGTGCCTGTTTTTAAAACTGAATCATCTGCGTTCCCTCCCTGTAGCTGGTGGTGAGTATAGCTGAAGACCTCCTGCGGACAGCTGCTCAGAATAGTCGGCTGTCGCTGCAGCGTACACAAGCTGGATGGCTGCTCCTGGGGGCCCTCATGACTTTGGGTGAGTCTTCCAGACATACTTGTAGCTTGATAATTTGACAGCAATTCCTTCTCCCACTCACCACCAATATGGCCACCACATTGTGTTCCTGTGTGTTCCCAGGTCCCTCCCTTGTGCGCTATCACCTCCCCAAAATGCTGCTGCTGTGGAGGAACGTGTTTCCTCGTTCCCAGAAGGAGCTGGAGGCTGAAAAGGCCAGAGGAGACTCGTTTACGTGGCAGGTCACCCTAGAGGGCCGAGCTGGAGCACTGTGTGGTAAAGAATCACACCTGCCCTATTTTTCTGCACATGCTCTATAATGTCAGCTCATATAGTTTTGACCAACGGTGTTTGTTTCCTCTGTAGCCATGCGCAGCTTTGTGGCCCACTGTCCTGAGCTTCTCACAGAAGATGTAATCCGTAGACTGATGACTCCCATTGAATGTGCCATGACCATGATGTCTCAGTGAGTGGGATGCTCTTAACTTTCTGTTCAAGATTTAAAGACAGAGAATTGTTTTGTCTTTGTTTAGTGCACCATTTAGTTATTTTAATAATAATTTGAATATTCTGACCTTTTCTCAGTGTCCCTGCCATCATTAAGGTCCATGGTGCTCATCTGAAAGCAAGTGCAGCGATGGTAAGGCTCAGGTTGTACGACATCTTGGCTCTCTTGCCTCCCAAGACTTATGAAGGTAATGAACCACTTCTGTATTATTTTCACCTAGGCTAAAAATAACTTGTATAAGGTGTTTTAAAATCAGAAATCTTAATTTGTAGGCAGCTTCAATGCCCTCCTGAGGGAGCTGGTGGCAGAGTTTACTTTGACTGACAACTCGTCCAACACCACCACCTCTTTGCTTCGCTCTCTGTGTCACTATGATGACAGTGTGCTCATGGGTTCCTGGCTACAAGAGACTGACCACAAGTCCATAGAGGATCAGGTTTGTTCACATTATCTATGATTAAGAATCCGGGGCTGCACAGTAGCTTGGTGGTTAGCGCCGTTTCCTTGCAGCTAGAAGATCCCCCGGTTTGTGTCCTGGCCTGGGCCTGGGATCTTTCTGTATGGAGTTAGCATGTTCTCCCTCTGTATGCATGGGTTTTCTATGGGTTCTCCAGCTTCCTCCCACAGGCCAAAGACATGCTGAGGTTAAATGATAATTCTAAATTGTCCGGAGGTGTGAATGTGAGTGTGATTGTTTATCTTTATGTGTAGCCCTGTGATAGACTGGTCCCCTGCCTTCACCCTAAGTCAGCTTTGATAGGCTCCAGCCCCCACCCGCAACCCTAATGAGGATTAAGCGGTGTATAGCCAATGGATGGATTAAGAGTCCGCAAGCAGTACTAGTAATTAATCTCAAAATAAATGTAGATGCTTTATGTGTTTGACTGTTTCAATGAATACTCATTATCTTGTGCTGAATGTTTAACAGCCACTATCTCCACTATTATTATATGTTTTTTAAAAATCATTATATTGATTTCTCTGTGCTGTTGGTGTTAACGCCACTGTTTCATCCTACCTAAACAGCTGCAGCCCAACAGTGCGTCAGGCAGCGGAGCTCTGGAACATGACCCGTCTTCAATCTACCTGCGTGTCCCTGTTGGTGAAGCCATCCCAGGGCCTCTCCCTTTGGGTGTGTCAGTTATCGATGCTTCAGTGGCTCTGTTTGGTGTTGTTTTCCCCCATGTGTCCTTCAAACACAGGTAAGCAGTTTAATCATTGCAGTGGAAATTTTGAAAAGGAGTTTTGCTGCTCAGAGCATGTCAACATTTTTTGCATTATTCAATGTTTTTGTTATAGAGTTGTTCTCTTGTTTATGTCTTATATATTTATATAAGATAAGATAGTCTTTTATTTCTCCCCATGCCAGGGGAAATTCACATTGTTACAGCAGCTTATGTAGCAATAAACATAGTAATAGTAATAAAATAATAATAAAATGGTAGTAATAATATTTACAATATGTACAGGGATGAGAAATGAGAATGAAATAGTACAGTACTGACACACTGTAAACAATACAACATAAAGTGTCTTGAAAAAATAAGTTTAAAAAGTGCAAAGATGTAGCTGCTGATTTGTTGCAGAGCTCTTTGTGGCAGGCTTGCTTTTATTATATTCTACCTGACTTTGTGTATGATTCAGGCTGCAGATGCTAGACCACTTTGCAGAGTGCATAAAGCAGGCTAAAGGAGTTCGACAGCAGGCAGTCCAACTGAACATATTTACCGCAGTGCTCAGTGCTCTCAAGGTGAGAAAATCAAATATAGATCCTCTTAACGCGATAATGTAAGGGGCAGTCGTTCAGGTAATACTTGCAATGGGAGATAATGTACCCGTTCCTTTGTGACTGAAGGGTTTGGCTGAGAACAAGAGTACTCTGGGTCCTGAGGAGGTGCGTAAGTCTGCCTTGGCCCTGGTGATGGGAGCTTTGGACAATCCCAATCCCATCCTTCGCTGTGCTGCTGGAGAGGCCCTGGGCAGGATGGCTCAGGTGGTAGGAGAGGCTACCTTCATCGCCAGAATGGCACAAACCAGCTTTGACAAGTATGCATATCATAGCAGTACTATCATATTTGTCTTTAGCTTATGTTAATTCTCCTGTTTAGATCAAGAGAGGCTGGTCAGAGCAATGTATAACCAGTTGTAGAAAATCAGTTTTCACAACCTATTGGAAGCCTGAGATGTTTTGGGAAAGATTAGGGTTTCAGTCTTTGTTTTTTTTTTTTTTTTAAAGATCTGTCTTGAACTGAATCTATTTTACTCCCTATCCCTTTACTTTAATCATGTGATCTGTATCTCTTTTCCTTCTCTATAGACTGAAGTCAGCCCGTGATGTAGTTTCAAGGACAGGCCATTCACTGGCTCTTGGCTGTCTGCATCGATATGTTGGAGGAATTGGCTCTGGCCAGCACTTAAAGACCAGCGTCAGCATCCTGTTGGCTCTGGCACAGGATGGATCCTCTCATGAGGTCCAGGTACAGTAAATTACTGAGGAGGAATGGATTTTGAAATTCATTCATTGTTGAATGTCATTTTTTGTAGTCTTTCTTTAGCTAAACAGAACATATATTGTTTTTTATTGTGTTTTATTTCTAAACATAATTTACACTTAAGAACATCAAGGTTTGTTTCATTAGTTGTGCTTTGCACCACACTAAGGCAGTTATTATCTACCTTACTTTGCTTTCCAGACATGGGCTCTGCACTCCCTGGCGCTGATTGTGGATTCTAGCGGTCCCATGTACAGAGGCTACGTGGAGCCTACATTGTCCCTGGTGCTCACCCTCCTCCTCACTGTGCCCCCATCTCATACAGAGGTGCACCAGTGTTTGGGTCGCTGCCTTGGCGCTCTCATCACCACTGTGGGACCAGAACTACAGGGTAACTGCAGCAGAAACCAAATCACAAACCTCTTTGTGTAACTGTAACTCTCTCATTTGACTCTATTTTGTTTAAAAGGCATGTTATACAGCATTTTCCTTGCCAGGAGGTGGCAGTGTAATCAACTTTAACTACACTGAAGTACATACAATGTTTCCTCTAACTACTAAAAGCAGCAGTTTCTTTGTGTCTGTCTTTCTAATCTTTGTCACTGGGTTTATTAGGAAATGGAGCCACTATTTCCACCATCCGCTCATCCTGCCTGGTTGGTTGTGCCATCATGCAGGACCACTCTGACTCCCTTGTGCAGGCGGCTGCCATCTCATGTCTGCAGCAGCTGCACATGTTCGCTCCCAGACATGTCAACCTGTCCAGCCTGGTGCCCTGTCTCTGTGTAAGACATGCTGATTTTCAGAATACAAATGTAATAGTTATAATTACATGGTGTTCTTCTCAATCATGATTTGTTACTGTACTTTGGGATTCCTGTAGGTCCACCTGTGCAGCTCTCACCTGTTGCTGCGTCGTGCTGCTGTGGCCTGTCTGAGACAACTTGCCCAGAGAGAAGCTGCAGAGGTTTGTGAATATGCCATGAGTCTGGCGAAGCGAGCAGGAGACAGCAAAGACAACACTACAATCAGTGAGTTCAAATCATGAAACCGATGAGAATATTCTGTTTGGTTGGAATACCTAAGTGAGACACCGTGGCTCTTGCTGTGTTGACTGTGCCCTTGGTTTAGATCTGAACATCACAGAGACTGGTCTGGAGGGCGTTCTGTTCGGCATGCTCGATCGAGAGACAGACAGGAAGCTGTGCTCTGACATCCATGACACACTGGGTCACATGCTGTCATCTCTTGCTGTGGAAAAACTTTCACATTGGCTTAAACTCTGCAAAGATGTCCTTGCAGCAACTACAGGTAAATCCACAAAAGCAACTAAATCTAAATCTTCTATTTTAAATCTTTGTATCATGATTGTGTCCACTTCCTCTTTCAGATGTAGGGGGAGCTGTTGCGTTTGAGGTGGAAAAGGACGAGGAAGACTCAGAGAAAAAAGATGAGATGGATGATGACACCATGTTCACAGGCCTGGGTGAAGATGACAAGTCCAAGCCCTCTGTGGCTCCTCGCTGGGTGACTCGGGTGTTTGCCGCAGACTGCTTGTGTCGCATCATTCTGCTATGTGAGAATGCAGACAAAACACACTTTGACCTGGCAGCTGCTCGCTCTGCACAGGCCAAGAACCCCAAAGGTACCGTTCACCATGCTGTCAGAACACAGCAGCTCAGAGTTCACTGAAAGATTTCTGATTGATTTATACCACCTGATCTTTTGTCCGTCCAACTAAATTATAGTTTCTTTTTTGACTGTAAATGTTTTTGCAACCTCAGGGCAGTTCTACTGCCAACTCCTGGAAAAGCTTATGCATGTGCTTTTATGTAAAGATGGAAAAAAAGCTAGAGATGAGTAAGCAAAAGTAGGATGTTTTTTTTCACTGTGGCAGATAGATGAGCCAGTATTTACATTAGTCTCTCCGTAATGAGGAGTAATTCTACAGTCTAGACAGTAATAGCACCATGTAGGGATTTTGCAGCTTTGAAACCAGCTAAGCCAAATTTAGTGACTGGGATTGAGTGGATGGTTGGTCCGTTTGTCCGTGTGTCCAGCTAATCCCCTGAAAGGTGCACTTCAGCTAAAACTGAATTACATCTCAGCCTCAAATTCGATCTGGTTTCTTTTGAATCACTGCAAGTGCACACTGAGACTTTAAAAACAGATTTGTTGTGTTCATCTGTATTTAATCTTCAAGAGGAAGGTGTTAAAAAGGAGAGACATTTAGCCAAAATTTGTAGCTTTTTGCAGATGTGTAACCCATCATCAAAAGAATGCTGAAACAGATTTTTAACAAAGGAAAATGATGAAATTAACATTGTAAATTCTATTTTTTGATTAATTATTGTGGCTGCTCACTGAGATCATATTCCTTACAGTACTTATAAATATTGTTCTATTCCTCATGCGGTCCTCGTTGTTTTTCCTCATCTCTCGTTCGTCCAGGAGATCTGTTGGTACTCCATTTGTCTGACCTCATCCGCATGGCGTTTATGGCAGCCACAGACCACAGCAACCAGCTAAGGATGGCCGGCCTGCAGGCGCTGGAGGACATCATTAAAAAGTTTGCATCTGTACCAGAGCCTGAGTTCCCAGGGCACGTTATTCTGGAACAGTACCAGGCCAATGTGAGTTAAAATTGCATTATGCTACGAAAGTACAAAATTAATAATGACAGCGAAACCGTATAACCAACTTAAAGAGAGAATTTTGTGAACTCATGTGCATTAGGTCGGAGCTGCTCTCAGACCTGCATTTTCACCTGATACACCGTCTGACATAACAGCTAAGGCGTGCCAGGTAGGACACCCTGCTTTGTTTGTGAACATTTAGTGCAGAGGTTTTTCCAGATTGGTTACCCTTTCACCTTATCTTCCTGTTTGAGGTGTGTACTGCAGAAATGCCATTATCACGTAGCAACCAGTTCTGTTTGTACTGTAGTGTTCTGTCTACTAATAACCCTTGTACATGTTTTAATATGTTTGATGCCTTTGTATTGTTGTGACGGCAAAGTGACTCATCATCCCCTTAGCAGTGTCAAATATTCAGGCTTAATACTCTTTGACTCAGTGATTTAAGAGTTAGTGACAGAGGCAAATAGCAAATATGCCTGTAGCAGTATTATTTCAAAAGTTCTCTCATTGACATTCCCACTTTGGGTCTCTGGATAAAAGTCTTCTTGGCTTTTGAGTCAAGGCATCCCTTTTCTAAACAGAAGATTATGTTGGAAGAACATAAAAAAAAACTAAATTCCAAAAACCAAAAAATATTTAATTCTAACCTGTTAAACTGCAGGTCACATGACAAAACCTACACAGAAACTGTAGTTTGACTATAGTTTAAACAAACAAACTAGTAGAATAGTGTCTCACCTAGAACATCCGCATCATAACACACTAAAGAAAGACTCCTTTCCTTGGCCGCCTGACACTCTCATAGCAGTTCTTCTGGAAGGATGTAATCTTATTAATGTGTGCTCCACTTTTACAGCAATAACATGTCAGTCCTGTTTATTAATAATGGTTCTTTGACACTCGGATCCTCTTAAATAGCATGGCTAATCAACCCTGAGTGCTCCGTTATGTAACACAGGTTTTAAATTTTCCGCAAGTAGCAGGAGGAGTAATATATAAAATGTTATAAATCTTAACAGCAATCACAGTTTAGTTGATTATTTGTTACCTTGACCCCCCTGTCTGTCCACAGGTGTGTAGTACGTGGATTGGTAGTGGTGTAGTCAGTGACCTCAACGACCTGCGACGAGTCCACAACCTTCTTGTGTCATCGCTGGACAAGGTGCAGGCTGGGAAGGGCTCATCCAGTCAGCTGTACAGTGAGAGCGCCACCACGATGGAGAAGCTGGCTGTGCTGAAGGCATGGGCGGAGGTGAGAGTGAAGATAGTCAGAGCACTGTGTCATTTTTTTATATGGCAAATAACGTGCAAATAATGTACAAATCTGACCATGGACACTGGCTTTCTTGCTCAGGTGTACGTGGTGGCAATGAAGATCAAGAAAGAGGCTGAATCCAAGCCTGCTAAACCAGTCAGAAGTGGAGATGATGATGAGGACGAGGATGATCTGGGTGCCGATGTGCTTCCACCTGACAGCCTCATCACCCTGGTGCAGCCAGAGCTGCCCTCGTTGAGTCGCCTGTGGCTGGCCATGCTGCGAGACTATGCTCTGCTCACTCTGCCTGCTGAGTTTTCCAGTCAGCTGCCCCCGGACGGTATGAGACAGATTCTTGTCTACAAATTGCTAAATATAATCTAGAAATGTTGATTTTAAAGTAGACATTTTTACTTTTCCCCATTTTATTAAGTGTCTGTTTTAAATCTATTTATATGAATGGCTGTGTAAAGTAGACTCATGATGTTTCACATAAATCACTTTAGTATAGCTCACTTCATGCTCTAGTTTTTGAGTCCTTTGCTAAACTGTTGGTCTTATAAAGCTGAGATTATATTTCCCAAATAACTACTCCAGACTTTACTAAAAACTTAATATGATTGAGGCATTTTTTATTAAAATTTTAACAACATCTCTTGGAGTACTGTCAAATAGGCAATTAGATTAGATAATGAGGCACATTGTTGAAGCTGTCTTCGGGGACTTTGTATTTGACTTGATTTTGTCATGTGCATCCTGCAATGTAATCAAATGTCACCTGAGGTACATTTTGTAGAAGATTATATTTGTACAAAATGCAAATTGAATTGACAAGTAATTTGGTGTAAACAAATATTTTTCCACTGATGTGCATCTATGTTCAGGTGGAGCATTTTATACCCCAGAGACCATAGACACAGCAAGGCTCCACTACCGCAGCTCCTGGGCTCCTGTCCTGCATGCGGTGGCCCTGTGGCTGCACAGTACTGGGTTTGGAGCAGGTGAAGGACAAGAGGAGGTCTCATCACCTCCTTCCAAGACTCCTGGCCTCCCTCAAGGAGGCTCCTCCACCACAAAGACCTTCGAGGAGTCAGTCAAAGACAGGATGCATCTAATGTTGGGTAAGGAAACACAAAGCTCTGTGTCTTCTGTGTAGTAAAGCATTTCCCATATTTTGTTTTTTGTGTCTACGTGTAGCTAATTCACTAAGATCACTTCAAGTAAGAAAGAGGAGCTGCTTTTGTTTACACTTCAGCCACGGTCCACCCCACATCTGCTGAGAGTGAAAGAGTCATAATGAATAGGAAAAAAATAGAGGAACACACCCTAGCTGATTATTTGTGTTTGGTTTCTCAGGTGTCAGTATAGAGTTTCTCTGCTTCCCCCGACCCGAGGAGCCCATTGAGCATGTGATGTCCTGCCTGCAGGCCCTGTGCACTCTGCTTGAATCTCCATGTGCTAAGACCCACATTGCAGAAGACCAGGTAAAGAAAGATAAATTGTATACGTGAAATTGAGAAATATGGTTGAAGATTTGTGTCACAATTGTAGAATTACTGTATTTACTTGTCAAATGTTATACAGTCATATTTCAAATATATATAAAATCTTACTGAATGCAACATTTTGTATCTCTGTATTTTGAAATGGACTTTGTGTTAGCATGTTTTGATATTGGAAGGTGTTATTTTAACCTCAGCCTTAATGTTTAACTAAAAAAACGTTTCTCATATTGCAAAGACCAAAATTACCAAGTCAAGCACTAGTGAGTGGCTTTGTTAACTGCAGATATTTTGTCATGTAAGTGTCAAATGAGAAACGATGGCTTCTTTCATTTACACCTCACAGTAGTTATTTCATTGGTCTTTTTCAAGTCTTATGTTTACCATTGACCATCTCAGTGCAAATACCTGGTAAGTACAACAAGGAC
Organism: Amphiprion ocellaris; assembly: GCF_022539595.1. NCBI lineage: Eukaryota > Metazoa > Chordata > Actinopteri > Pomacentridae > Amphiprion > Amphiprion ocellaris. The sequence goes on along the minus strand of NC_072781.1, from coordinate 16,660,561 downwards.
ATGTGATATTTACTGACTTTAGGAGGTGAGAAAGATCCTCTATTAAACATTTGATCCACATACAGTAGATAATGGAGTACTGAAGGCTTCAAAGAACACATACGTTGCATCCTACAATTTCAGCACAAAGACGGCTTTTGAAGTGGGACAGGTCTCTGCCAGCCCATTTCAACATGTGGACTTCAGAGGATCCAGGCTCTGAATTCAGACTCAGCAGGATCATTCTTCCTTTAAGCCAGTTTTATACACTCTACTGATAAAGCTTCTTCTTCATTAAGGAGCAACAATAAAAGTTGTATTTGAATTTATGTTAAGAGTTAAATTCTGTTAAATTATTTGAAGAAATTTGAGAAACATCAAATATAATTTAGTCAAATTCACAGTCATCTGAAATTCTAAAAATTACAGGTTCTGCATTCTACTTTACATCTTTCTGTATAAAACCTGCATAATTACCACTTTGATAAAACAGATGAATACATTGTCAAGCATAACAATGAAGAAGTTAAACAGATTTCTTCTCTAAATATCAATGCCCACATTTCTCATGTTCTTCCATGCCATTACTGTAATTCTTTTCAGCTTCTGGCCGTGGAGCTCCTGAATGTGCTCCACAGGCTGCTGTTGACCCGGGATCCTCCTGCTGTCCAGCTCCAGGTCACTGCTGTCGTGCAGGAGACCATCAGGGCTGCACTGGACCATCTGCAGCGACAGCGGACCAACAAAGGTCAGGAACATTCCGTTGTTCAAAGAAATGTTACATTCTCTTTGGCTTCATCTGAATGAAGATTGAGCAATGTGAATTATGTGATGGTGTGAGCAATTTAGGTCACTATGTTATTTTGTTTAGGCGAAGAGGGCGATAAAGACTTGCAGCAAAGCCTGGGGGAAGGAGGGGACACAGGGGAGCTGGCTCCTGGCAAGTCTTTAGTGTTTGCAGCCATGGAGCTGCTCGTGTTCATCCTTGTCCGCCACTTACCACAGCTCAATGCACGTGTGAAGGAGTCACCCAGCCATGTGCCACTCAGGCCTCAGCGACTACCTGAGGAAAGTGCACGCCTAGTGGCAAACACAGTTTCCATCCTGGCAGAACTGCCCTCACTCTGCTCCCCTGCCGGTGAGGCCCGAGGCAAACTGCAACAACACACACACACACCATGCAAAATATGAACGGATAATATATACCAAAGCAAATCTGCACAATGTACCCACTGATACCAAGTGCCAGTTTCAGCTTGGTTGTATTTGGAACTATTAGCCTGAGCTTGGCCTACTTTATTCAGGTCTGTCTATAATTAAACACCTTGACAAAGCTATGCACAGATGGCATCATAAACGTACATACACATTTGTGTGAGATTAAGGGTAAATGTGAATAATATTTGCATAGCAATGTGAGCAATGTGGTGCTCACTACGAAATTGCTCTTGCCTCTTATAGGAAGCATGACAATCCTACCTACAGTGCTCTTCCTAATCACCGGGGTTCTGAGGGAAACTGCAATCAAGACGACAGACAACTCGGTGCCTGTGACGGTGTCAGCTGCCCTGCAAGGCATCAAGACCATCATCACCTCCCCATTGGCCCGGATGGAGAGCATGCAGGCACAGTGGACCGGCCTTGTAAGAAGCAGCCTGGCATCTGTACTCGAGTACTCACAGCCAGGTAGGCAGATAGACACACATGCACATAGTTGATCGTGACCTGTGTTCTCTCTGTAGAGGGATCAAGAGAAAAGTATGACAACATTACTCATTAAAAATGTGCTTGCTTCTTTGTGTAATTCTTTAGACGAGTCCCGACCTGACATGGATGAAGTCAGTATGTTGACAGCGATCACGCTCTTCCTGTTGTCAGCCAGCAATGAACTGGTGGGAGTGACCGTCCTGCAGAAGGGCTGCATGGACCGCTTCCGAAATGCCCTCAACTCTAGTGATCCCTGGGTAAGCACCAATCTATACCAACACCGGTTAAGAAGCACATATTGAATGCATGACTAAAAAGTGTATGAAACTTTCCAGATGTGCGTGGGCCTGTTAAGTGAGAGATGTAATTGTTGTTGCCACAGGTTCAGGCGCGTTGTTACCAGCTGCTGTTGTCAGTGTTTCAACACTCCAGCCGTGCCCTCTCTACTCCTTACATCCACGCTTTGGCTCCTCTCATGGTAGAGAAGCTGAAGGCAGTGGAGCGCAGTCGGCCGGGGACCGCCGCTGAGCTTCAGGCTGTGCAGGAGGGCATCAGGGTCCTGGAGAATCTGGTCGGCATGGGTGAAGAGCAGAACCGTAAGTATGCCTCTGCCTAATGGAGCGCTGAAGTACCATACTGGTTCCATTAAAGTGTTTAGCTCTATTAAAGCAGGCTTCTTAAAGTATTTAGCTCAGCACACATCTCTTATGGATGTTTGCTGTCAAAGATCAGAGGAATAAAGCATTAAATGCTAAATTTAGAATCCCTGCACTAGCTTACTGTCAGTTTTAGTATTGATTTCAATATTATGCTATATATTATACAGTATATTCTGTATTATATATAAATTATGTGTGTGTGTATATGTGTGTATATATATATACATACATATATACATACATACATATATACATATAGAAAATGTGCTATGAAAAAGTTGAATGTTGACTCACTGGTCTTCAAACATTTTCTTTAGAGGGTTATTTGAGATGGAACTTGTGTTGTGTATATTGCTGATACTAATTCATGTTTGGATTTATTCATAATTATTATGTGGACTTGAAGTTAACCTGCCCATTAATGTTGATTAATCTATTAAATACTCAGCTTAGGAAATCAGTTTAAATCATCCGTCGCAGTGCATAATGACGTCTGCAGCTGAAGTATTGACAAGAAAAGCAACAAACCCCTACATTAAAGAATATAACAGCCAAGAATGTTTTGTTTGCTTGAAAAATGCTTTAAATGCTTGTTTGATTTTCAGAATACTTGCCAGTTAATTGTCTGTTGATCAGCTCAGTAATTGCATTTGTTATGCAATTCATAACTGCTAATTAAGCTTTGTTCTACTTAGAGTTTCTATTCAGGTTTTCTCCAGTCTTGTCAGAACTGTTCATCAGTCTTACATTTTATGACGCACAATGTGATACATTTTATCTTGCCCAATACGTAAAGGTTTGAATGCACTCAATAAGATTGATATGCAGACATTTCACAGATCATCTCATATATTGTAGACACGTACTCTGATTTGCTTTGGTGTTGTCAAAGTGATGAATTGATCTGACAGAGCCTTTTGGTAATCACTGTCTTTGTTTGAGTGGTGACTCATGTCTGTAGTTTAGTAGTGTTTACATTTGTTGCCTGACCTCCATTTGTGTTCAGTGCAGTTAAACTGTCACTAGTTCTCTTAATGTTTTCTGTGTTTAATAGGGGTGCAGCTGCTGGCTCTTCTTGTCCCAACTCTTGTCTCCTACCTTTTGGATGAAAATGCCATCTCCTCTGCGCCCCAAGTCTCCAAAGGCCTCCATGATTTTGCCCTCCAGAACTTAATGCGGATTGGCCCTCTCTATCCAGCTGCCTTCAAGATAGTAATTGGTGCAGCACCTGAGCTTAAAACCCGTCTGGAATCTGCTATACGAGCCAACCAGGCCAGCAGCAAAGCCAAAGCTGCAGCCAGACAAGCTCAGCCGACTGTGCAAGCTGCACCAACCATCAAACTCAAGACGAGCTTCTTCTAAACACTCCAGAAATGCACTGTACACTCACAGCCTAATTTAATATTGTTTTTTGTTTGGTTTGTTGTCTGTCAGCAGTGTACCATATGCCACATCTGTATCAGCTACAGGTTCTTAAGTGTATTTATTTATTCTGCATCTCATCTTTGTTTGGATGGATGAGTGTTCTTCTTGAAATCAAGAAGACAATTATGTAAATATCATTAAAAAGCATTTGAATGTTCACTTTTAAAACTTTACGTTTAAAATCTGTAAGACATTTTGATTGTGTGAATGTATCATTTCTAGCCTTGATGCACATAGACACCATTTACATGTTCTTATTCCAGGTCATCAACCTCCAATATCAAAAAGTTGAGTTTTCTGTGCCATTTTCTCTGTGATTTTGCATCACCATAAACCATAAAGCAAGGTAGTTATTTTGTTTCTTTACATTCCAATCATGTGTGTTTGTTTAATGGAGCTAGTTAAGTGTGTGGCCTTTGGGGTCTGCTGATTGTTACTGATGAACGTTACTGTCTTTTTTTTTTTTGTAGCTTTTTTTTGAAAATGTGTTTTGCTTATAAATTATTGTAAACATTCCCACCATGTGTTCTTGAGCAAAACTGAGAAATTACTTATATTGAACCAAGAATGAGATTTTATTAGAATCAGTGGAATAATAAATGCACATTTTTTTCCCCAGAGGCTGTTAGTTGTTTGGCTAGTAACTGGAAAAATACTACATCATTTTATGTGCTGCATATCATATAGATTTTTTGCTTATGACTGATTTTAATCCATAATTTGTCTGTGTGTACTGCCCACATGAATAGCTGAGCATCAGCTGTCATTATAAATTGGCATATTTGTTGAAATATGTTATTCACCCTGTTTTTTTTTTTTTTCAAAATGTGAATAAAGTTGATTTGACGTCACTGCTGTTGATTGTATTTTCTTGCACATTTGTACCAATGAACCAAATTTGGTGCAGTAATATACAGTTGAAACCAGAAGTTTACATACACTGTATATAAAGACACATAACCTCTTTTTTCTCACTGACTTTAAATCAGGCAAACCTTTTCCTGTTTTGGGCCTGTTAGGATTACCAAAATTATTTTTATTTGATAAATTCCAGACTAATGACAGAATTTTTCATTACTTTCTTGGAAGTCAGAAGTTTACATACATTTCCTTTGTATTTGATAGCATTGCCTTTAAACTGTATGACTTGGGTCAAATGTTTTGGGTATCCTTTCACAAGCTTCTCACACTAGTTTGCTGGAATTTTGGCCCATTCCTCCTGACAGAACTGGTGTAATTGAGCCAGGTTTGTAGGCCGCCCTGGACAATGACCCTAAGCATACTGCCAAATTAGTGGCTTACAGACAACAAAGTCAGTGTTTTGGAGTGGTCATCACAATCTCAGAGAAAATTTATGGGCAGTGTGAAGGAAAAATTACTCTCTTTCCCCTTACTAAGGTATTTCCTTGCAGCTGGTGGCTGAAGACATTCCAGAATACCATGCAGGTTATGTTTGTCAACTGCAGTCACCTTAAATCATCCTGTAGATCCTATAGGTCTTCTCAAATGATCCTACGGGTTATAACTTTTGAAATCTCTTTCTATTCACTTCTGCTAAACTAAGGCTATGAGCTTCTCTCTCTAATATGGCCCTGAGAAAGGCAGATGCTGCAGAAGAAGATACACAAGAGAGGCAACTGCTGTCCCTGACCTGGTCAAGATTAGATATTGTTTAGTCTTACATGCCTGAGCATATAAGTTGAAAAGGCATATGCTTTATGATGGCCACTCCAAAGCATTGATTTTGTTGTCCATATGCCACTAATCTGGTGGTATTCTTACGGTATTGTCCATTTGGAAGAATGTTTTGCGTCCAAGCTTTAACTTCCTGGCTGATGTCTTGAGATGTGGCTTCTTTCCTCATGATGCCATCTATTTTGTGAAGTGCACCAGTCCCTCCTGCAGCAAAACACGCCCACAACACCCGATGCTGCCACCCCCATACTTCACAGTTGGGATGGTGTACTCAGGCTTGCAAACTTCCCCCTTTTTCCTCCAAATGTAATGATGGTCATTATAGCCAAACAGTCCAATTTTTTTTTCATCAAACCACAGGACAAGTCTCCAAAAACTAAGGTTTTTGTCCCTGTGTGCATTTGCAAACTGTAGTCTGACTTTTTTTTTATGCTGCTAAAGGTTCATTCAATCCAAAATACTACTTACTGAGTTATGATTTTAAAGGTTTATTCCACCAAAAACAAGTTATGTCTAAATACTAATAGTCTGAAAGGCTTATTTCGCCAAAAACTACTTTCTAACAAATTAGTTATAGTGTTAAAGGTTTAATCCGTACAAAATACTACTTCCCGTCCACTGACTTGTGGTGTTAAAACTTAATTTCAACCAAATAGTATTCTCTAAAAAATGACATGATTTTAAAGGGTTATTCTACCCCAAATGCTACTATATGTCCAGATAATTTTAGTTTTAAAGGTTTCTTCCATCAAAATAGTATTGTTTTTTTTAACAAATATGTTGTGGTTTTAAAGCTTTGTTCTACATAGAATCCTACTTTTTTGTCCAAGAACTTATTCATCTAGAAGCTTATTTCACCAAAGATGGTACTTCCTAACTAACAAGTTATGTTTTGTTTAATTCAAAATACCACTTTCTAATAAATGAGTTGGGGTTTAACTAATAGATTGTGATGCTCCGGGAAGTCCGAGTAAACAAATCGAGCGGCCCCAGCCAACACGCTGTGGGCGTGGCCGTGTGCTGCGTCACTCGGTGACAGCAAGCTGTCAGAAAGTGAGTTCATTCCCCCGAGCCGAGCGGACGGAACGCCGTTGATACGGTTTTGCCCTTCCTATCTAGCACATCGAGTGAGCGAGACAACGGACCGACCTTTCCACCGAGCCCGGCCATGGACGAACAGGCAGGGCCCGGCGTGTTCTTCAACAACAATAACAACTCTGTTTTACCCGGCGGTGGGAAAGGACCGCTGCCTGATGGCGACGCTGGGGAGGCGGCTAGGGCGCAGTACAGTATCCCGGGGATCTTGCACTTCCTGCAGCACGAATGGGCCCGTTTCGAAGTAGAAAGAGCACAATGGGAGGTGGAGCGGGCTGAATTACAGGTAAAAAACACCACATTTAATGCATAGACGTCCTCATATTAGTGACGCTAGCGGGGCATAGCGCCGTTCCTGTTTAGTAAGTCGCGGTTTGTTTCTGTGTTTGATTGTTCTGGCTACCAGGCTAGCTTGTTAGCGTTAGCTCAAGAGCTAAAGAAGCTGCAGCGTCTCTCTGACCCAAACTGCACGACGACTCTGAAACCACTAAACTTGCCTTCTGCCTTAATGGGCTCGAAGACAGGCTTCATAGGTTGTTTACATGTGAAATACATCCAATTAAAACACCAAATGATAGCTTTATTTACTAGCAAAGTAGCTAATGTGTAGCTCAAAACGTTATGTAGCTACACAGAGCGGCTACATGCCTACTTATAGCTACATGTATAGCACCCCGCCTAGATTTGAGCTGAATTTTATCTGTAAACCCACAAAATAAATGAGATGAAAAAGAGGTGGTATGTTTCTTATGTACTTTTTGACCTTTTGTGAGCTGTCAATGCCGGTAGACAGCACACAGCACATAAGAGACTGTGGAGTCAGTATGTCTTGTTTATGAATCTTATTGTAAACTAGCTGCTGTGTCACTGCCACTCCTGAAGACAGGATTTAAAATACCGTTGTCCGTCTTTTATGAAGACCACAATGCTTTTTATGGGCTTACAAAGTGGTCTACTATTTAGACAGTATAGCTGACCATTAATTGAGGGCCTACCAGCTCAGTTATTCTGCTGTTTGTAAAATATATGACAGGGGTAGATTTTTCTAGCCATGAACCAAAACGCTCCTATAGGTCAAACCTGAACAAGCTGGGGTGTTGTTCAATGTTTGGTTTGCTTAAACTATAAGTTAATGTCTTACAAAGTCCAATCCTGAATCTTTCAGGGTGAGGTTTTTTTTAAATTTTTCTTAGCACATCAAGTTAACCCATGTTGTTTTTTGTTTGACGTTCAGTAGAGATGTTTATAATACCTCAAAGTTGTATGTCTGGTATGTTTATGGCTTTGTGAAAAATGACTTGGGACACCGTGTGCCAAACCATTCTTTTAACCAAGAGATGAGTAGCCTGCTTATTATGGCTTGACTTGTGTTACCGTATCTAATGTTTGGAAGAAAAAAAATTCTTTTAAATCATGTTGACCCAGTTGTTGGCTGGATCACATACAAGTGACTGACTTTTGTAGTTAGACAGTGATTAGCTCCGCAGACAGACTGATCTCAGCAAACAAAGAGAGGAAAGGGGGAGACACTGCATTGTTTTTAGATTGGTGACGTATACCCGATCACTGTAGTAGGGTTTTGACTCATCAGCCTCATGCAGCCCTTTCAGTCTGGCTGGTGTATTCAGCTTCCTGTCTGCTGTCATGAAGCAAGCTTATCAACGAATAGAAGCTGCAGCAACTGCGGCAAAGCACAGGGAGGTTGCTAGATGGCTTGCCGGGTGGTTTGTTTGTGGCGGTAAAACAATGCGCGCTCAATTTGAGTTCTTGTTTTTGTTGCACCTAACCCTGAACGCAAAGCTGTTTTTTGTTTTTAACATCATTTGACCTGCAAGAGACCATTTACAACTTCAGGCTTGCTCATGATTGTACTCTGATCAGTCAAACATAGGATCTAGAGTCCATTATCTAGTTTGTTTCTATTTTGCTGTTGTTCATCTTTTAATAACTTTCTGTGCCAGTGCTGCATTGTATCAGAGCTTTATTGAAAAATCAAATATTGAAAACCTTCCACATTGGATGTAACCTTGTTTTGCCCTTGAGGCATTCCCATATATTGCAAACATGTGGTATTTTTACCTGGAGAAGGAGTTGGTGTGTTAGCTTTCAGTGAAAGGATGACAAAAAGATAACAAGTCATTTAAATGAACGTAAATAGACATACATGAATAATGAAACGCTCTAGTGGACATAGAGTCCTAATGGAAGATACAATGCATCTTCATCCACAGTACCTTCTTTTTCATCCACTTCATCCCTCTGCAGCACACGTAATCACGTCCACACACTTTGTTTTAGTTCCAGAATCAAAACTGATATGTTATCTTGCGTGTTTGTCGAAGGCTACATACCTAGCATCACATAAAACACCTTCAAAAATGTACATGAAGCAAGTTTACCACCCAGTGAGTACTATTCTCCCAGGACTTTTTTATTACTAATTGAACAATCATTAGATGATAGACAGTTGAAACTGTTACTCATATAGCTATCTGGGAGGAAGGCAAACCCCACAACTTGGAGGAATGTTGTCCAGCCAGCCTGTTAGGTTAAGCTCAGAGCCACTCCTCTTTACTGGAGCAGCACAGAAACTGTACATGCCTGGCTTGTCCTGCTACTGTGCAGTTTCTGTGTAATACATAGGCTGCTGTCACTCATGGTTAGACTCCAGCTGAGTGGTCATTGATAATTCAATTGATTGACTCAGTCATTTGCTGAGCTAGTCATAGGTTACTGCTCCAGTTAGTGTGCAGTATTTTGTCCTGGTAAGAAAAGTAACTAGGGCAGCAGATAAAGATTATTTCATTATCAGTTAACCAATGAATATTCCTTTGATTTGTAAACAAATGAGTGAAAATGACATTTGCACATTTTTACAGTGTTTGTTGTGTTCGACCAATAATGAAAAGTCTGAATGATACACAATTTGCAATTTTACGTACATAACAGCAATGTAAGAAATCCTCATGTGATGACAACCGACCACCAATCATTTTACTTGTTTAATGACTTAGATATTCATTTATATGAATGCAACTAACAATTATTTTCTCTATTGATTATTTAAGTGAATCGTTTAATCTAGAAAATTATGAAAAATGTCTCCCACAGTTTCCCTTGAGAAATACCTTATTTTGTTTGACCAATAGTTCAGCAAATACTAATTTCTCTGAGGTTGAAAACACAACTTCTGTCAGATTTTGCTAAAAAAAAATACTTGAATGAGCACTTGATAGTCAAAAGGTTATAGAGCAATTATTCAGGTCTAAAGAACAGTTGGTGAATTTTTTGTCCTTATACGATTTGATTGCTTTCCTGTTGAATGCCTGAACAATCATTTGACTAATGATTTGAGGATCCAGAGTAACTTTGTATTGGCATTGAAACTGGATGATAGGTTTGCCCGTTTGTGTGGGTTTAGTTAGATATGTGGCGCATGCCAGTCAAGTGCACTGATAATTTGTTCTTAATTACAATGATGAGGAGACTGAGGGGGACAGCTCACTGTACTTGATTATTTTATAGGTTATTTTGCATATGTAATGTAGATCTGCTAGAAAAAATATTCTGGTTTGAATTTTAATGCTGATTTGATTGAAATCACCCTGCTCTACTGATTAGCGCAGATCTTTTCCAGGCCTGATGGCTAAGGATGCATCAAGTTACATCCTGTACAGGCCTGGCACTGCTCCAGTGAGTCTCATCAGCTTCCAGTTATGGGGAAATCCCTGCTCCATAGGATATCTCCTTGCCAGAATTATCTGTCAGCAGCCATAATTTGACACCGGGAGAAGGTTGAAGGTGACTCAGGGTGTAAGGTGGCTTCATGTGGGTGCACACTCAAACATGGACCAACTTATCGTCAATAGATAGAAATGTCTTTCTAAAGAAAAGGTCTTTACCACGAGCAAGATTATTATGTGTCCCATGCCATGGACATGCAGCTAACTGCCGAACAACCTAGAATTACCCTGCTGCAGTTGGATGACTTATTACCATGAATGTGTGTTTACTTTTAATGGCAAAGCTTGAGGCATATTTAGCTCAATGGCGCGGCAATAAGAAGGACGGAACCATGCACAAACATACACACATACCGTGGCATTCAGAAATTCAGGAATGGGAGTCACCGTCATTCCTCAGTTGATACCACGTCCACCCCCAAGCTGCAGTTATTTTTGCGCTTTCAGTGTGCGCCTCGGAGTGGGAAAGTACAAGAAAGCACATGGTTGCTTACCAAGAATATGGGAGCATAAGTACTGGTTTCTCAATATTCCTGCCCTCAGATATTGACATACGTTTTAGGAGCTATAAAAACATTTCATGTAGAAACTAAGCTACACAGTGGCCCAAATTCTCAGTGGTAATATTCACCAGAAGCCCCACAAAGGCTGTTATTGTAGCTCATATCAAATATTCACCGTGTACAGATCATAGCAAGTAGTTTAAAGGGGTTTGTTTTTTTTCCTGTGGTAAGAGCCTGAAGAGACCCATGTTTATTAACTAAAGCCTGGCCCCCTGAGCTTTGCTCCACTGTCCCCATTGGACTGGCACCAGAGCCTTTCTCTGTGCTGTAGCGCTGCCTTGTCGGCCTGATAATTCCCCTCTCCTTTTTCCATTCACACTTACAGCCTTCATCTGTCTACGTGGATGTGCAGGACAGCTGCCTGGTCGTGCCACAAAGTTGCCTGCCTCCTCCGGTTTTTACAGTAAATCTGAGGTCGCCAGTCAGTCAGAGTTGTAAATTGTTGTACTCACCAGATCAAATTGCCATTGTCTCAGTGTGCTGTGGTGATAATGTGACGTAATCTGGTTTGTTGTTTTTCCACTTTATGATGCCGCAACAGTGTTTCCCTGTCTTGAAAAGTAATTAGTTTGAGCAATATTTTCTTTTTCTTCTGTTTACATGCAAATATAATTTCATTATATTATGCAACTTTTTATTCATACTGTATTTTTTATTCAGTTATGTCCTTTGAAACGAGTGTGATTACAATGTATAACTGAAGACAACTGGAGAGGTTTTTTGTTTTTATTTGGAAAAACACTATTTACAGTTGCACCGTTTTAAATTAATGCAAAACTGGTTAGAGTTACGCATTTTTACTCTATATTTTACTCTATACCCTGTTATTCTGCACCACGTGTGTGTATTAATATGTTCAAATATTCTTCAAGTAGTTTGTTAGAAGAAGGGATGGAGACACCAAGGGCTAGAAAATGAAGTTTGTGCCTAGCAGGCCTTGAATGCCAGAGAGAGATTGAAAATTGAGATGGTACTTACTGACTGAGCTTCTTGTGGTGCCACACACACACACACACACACACACACACACACACACACACACACACACACACACACACACACACACACACACACACACACACACACACACACACAGAGAGAGAGAGGCTGGGCCAGGCCAAAGGGCCTCAGCTGCCTCCTTGTTTCCTCTCTCTCAGGAATAGAGCACTTTACCAGCTCTGTCTTACACTGACCATTTGCAGACTTTGTACATCATCAGACTCATCAGTCTTGTTAAATCCCTCTTCTCCCATTTCAGATCTTCTTCATTCTGCAGTGTGTTTTTACTTTCTACACGTAAGCTGCTGTTTGACTGTGGTTCTGCACAGACTCCACCTTGCAGCCACGCTACCTATTTGTCAGGGAAAATGCTGATGTTGAAAAATTTAGCTCCTTGCCTGCATGTGTCCGTTTGTGCATGTGCGCTATGAGGCTTATGTAATATTAATGCAGCAACATGGGATGCAGCATCCTTGTCCTCGAGAAGCCCAACATAACGCCTTTGTTTGCGCTCTCTGTGAGGTAGCACTGCCGTGTCAACTCGATGTGAGCTTTGTGATGGCAAAGTGTAAAAAGAAGCTCAAATGGAATCTCATGATGAGTTGAACACAACAAGTCTGTGTCTTTGTGAAAGTTTTGGATAAAAGCGACGCTGTGCTTTTGACTGTGAACAATTTCTTGCAGTGTAAGGATTTTCTTTTGTTTTCTGGGTATTGTAGAAGAGGTGAAATGCATGACTTATTCCCAATGATGGAGCAGAAGTCTAAATCACAGTTTAAGCAGCTCACTGTCTCAGCCTGCCCCTCAGAGTAATCCTGAATCTGTACCCGTGGATGTGAGTAGAGTCGATCAATGTGCGGTGTCTGCTTTTGAAGGAGTGATCACAGGTCCTCAGTGTTTCACATTGTAACTCACTAGTTTTATGGCACAGTAGGTGCAAAATGGAGCGGTGGATGAACTGCAAACATTTGAAATTACTTTCAGTGTGTTGAGCACAGAAGGAGGCTGAAAGATGGCTGGATGTGAAATTGGAGTTAGTAGCTTCTGAAGGTTCGTTAGGAGGGTAACATCATGGTAAATAGTTAACTTTATTGCAAAAAATGGTGGGTGGAAAGATGTTGTATACTGTGAGACAGTCTTCATCAGAAAAACTATAATATAATACTTTGCTATCTATATTGTAGTTGCTGTCCCTTTAAATATCTCTGCATGTATTGTACAGTATCGTGGGCAATGTTGCAAATCATTGACCAGGGATTCTGTGTTGTGGCAATATTGAACTTCATTGCAGTGATAAACTTGGGCATCTCAGGTATTTTATAGCCTGGCTTTGAGATAGAACTATGTATATACTGGGTATCTGTAGCTTTTGAAAAGTGTTAAATTCAGATTCCTTAAAAGGCCCAAGATGGCCTAAAATGTGAAATTTACTATAGTCTTGAGTATTTTCACCCTTTTTGCCTATTGGGAGACATTACCTACTGACTTTCTAGGTTGCACCATGGCCAATGAACTGGTACTATTACATTTACTGGCTACAGTGAATAGGTAACTCATTGTCTCATAATGAACTGTCAGTTTTACATATATTAGGGCTGAACAATATGCAAAAAAACCCTAACCTATTCCAATTACTTTTAGAGATACTACAATTCAAGCTATGCTAAGAGGCCTTGTTTAATTTTCAGTCATTACATTTAAAAAGTAAATCAGTCAGATGAAATATTTTCATAACTGCTTGAACGTCAAAAAATATTTTTGCATTTGAATTATTACTTACAAAGGTCATGAATCTTCTGACCAGACACAAGCCATTAAAAAACAATCTTACATAAATGTATCAGTGCTTATGACTGACAAATGTCATTGTTTTTTTTGCCATTTTACACTTAATTGATGAATACTCAAGGTCTAACCTATTTCAGGTGAGCTATTATAGACACAAACATATTATGTTAATCTGTAGTGATCCTTTCTGGGAACAATTAGAGAAGACACTGCTGTAGCCACATTGCAGTTGTCTCCAGCACTTCTGTCTTGCTTCTGTTGTTTTGCTGCTTTTTTCTGTTGCTACTAGTGTAATGGCATGTGTGGAATGCACTTGGCTAGTTATCAGGTCGGCCATCACGGTGCTCATTGCATTGCGGTAACTCTGAGGGTAAACCCGGTGTTCACTGAAAGAAAGGTTGTTTGCATTGTAAATGTGGGATTTACACCAGCCCCTTTCTCTTCTTCTGCTCAGACTGTGGTCGAAGGGCCGGCATGTGTGACCATTTTGTTTGTGTGTGAGCCTTGAGGTTGTATGAGTATCCGCTGGATTTCTTTTACAAATGGAGTGAGTTCAGCCTTGCCGCAGAGACGCATTGGGTTTTTCACAGTGTTCACTCTGTGTAGATTAAATGGCCTCTTTGTGTTGTAGATGTCTTTAGCGATGACGCAGAACAAGTCTGGAAAAAAAAAAATTCTCTGGCATTCACAAATCTCAGACTAGAAGGTCTTCTTTAATTATAAATAGTGAGGATGTGGTTCACAGGCGTCATACATTCACTTACTGAAAATTAACTTGAAAGAAGGACATAACATTTGGTGAAATAGTTTTCCTCTTGCTTTTGTTGTTTGTAATGTACTGCCAACACGCTGTGGTTATATAATCTACTTGGTAACTTTGTCAATGTCATGCAAGCACAGTGCCGCTAAAATGAAGAAATAAAACAGTTTTCTTGTAAATAGTCATGCAGGAAAGAGTTCTGACCAACATCAAGGGACTTCAGTGTCTCTTTCAGTACTCACCATAACTGGGAAAAAAGCAGAACTGACACTGGATCTTATCAGCCCATTTTTCCTTGTTTTACTAATTAAACTAAGGGTAGATATTTGACTTCCAAACTAGACTCCCTCTGGGGCAAACCAGAAATTATTGTGGCCAACTGTCTGACCAACTTACCGTACCAGAATTAAGAGGTGTCTGGTGCTTATTTTCTTCTCCAACCATTAACCTATCTCTTCTGCCTCCTTTTCCTGTCTCTGAAAAGCCCAGCTCTCTAGATGGATGCCCCATTCTACATGTCTCTTACTCAGACAGACTAAGGAGCCCTTATCCAGCAGCGCAATAATGCAGTCAGTGTGAGGCTGGGAATTAAATGCTTCCTGTGTCTCTTTATGGCCAGAGTTGACTCATTGCATTCCTCCCAAATGTTTGATGGAAGAGAGATGGCAAGCCAGAGATTCACAGAGCTGCTCTCTTCTCTATCTCTGGCACGACAGGATGCCAGGGGTCCCTCGGCCAGCCCTTCATGCGGATAAAGAAGTGAATGGTTACTCGCTATCTCAGTCGAAGCAGATGTACAGTTTCACCTACAGTGAAAAATTTGTATAACCAAAATAACAACCTTTTGTTTAGAATATGATTTACTTAAAGATAGGGGTTCATTGTGTGGCTGTGCTTTCCTTTGGTTTGTTTAAATAGGTGAGATTTTTCTCTGGTGACAGAATGATGGTACTTTTTAGTTGTAATTTATCGGGCGAGGATTGAGTCAGCACTCGGCTGGACATTAAGAGACACTAAATGGAAAATAGCCCTACAATTAGCCTCATGAGGTTGTAAGTTGGCCCAGTTACTTGTGATACAGTTTCAATGCCCCGAGGCAGTGGTCCTCATTGATATTTGGATTGGAGCCACTTTAGCCAGAGTAAGTTATTTTGAGAGCTGTACAGTCTGATCCAATCCAAACTGTGATAATTTTCCATATGCAATATTTTCCTAATGCCCTGTTTGGACCTCAGCTCCCACCTTCCAAAGACAGGACAGTAAAGTGATACACACTTTACTGAGCAAATTATTAATTACCTTAGTTGCCACTGACTCCAATTTTTTTCCTCCTGTTATATGTGCACACCTTATTTTTAATGCACCCATCATGACTAATCAATATTTTTTTATCAAATAAAAATGAATAGCTTACTGACTTTTCTGTGATTACCTTGGTTTTACTGGCATTTTCTATGTTCATTGTCTGACTCCTTCATGTCACTGTATCTGATCTTATAGATGCATTTTTGTGAAGTTCAATCTTTTTAGGAGCTGCCTGTTTTGTTTTTGTTTTTTCTTGTTTTGGCTTTTTGTGTTAACACTTACTAATACTGGATTAAGGATGTAGAAAGTCAGATGCATCTCAAATACATTAGTATGGATTCAGCTGACGATAGATGCACATAAAACAAGGAACTGGAGACGATGTGGATGGAATAGGTGGAGTGATTTAAGTGCTGTGCTGACCCATCGTTAAAAAGCATCAATTGCTGACACCTGTGCAGATTGTTAGCATGTGAGTGACTGCTGCCAGCTAAACTCTGTGCTGTTTACACCATTAGGACCAGTAGTCTGAATCCTAATTGAACTGGAGGTATAGCGGGCAGGTTGTTATAAGTTCCTCTGCAGAGAACTGCGATGGTGCTAAGAGGCAGATTGAAGTGCTGTCATGACTCATTGTTGCAGCAGCAGCGCTACTTGCGATCCATGTGAAACTGTGATCCAGCCCACTCAAACTCACACCATCCTCTGCATTTAGAGTGAAATGCAGGGAATCGAGTCGATATTCGTTCCCTCCAAGATGTTGTCCCGTTGTTTTAGAATAAAACTTGGATTCTCTTTTTGAAGTTAGACAGGAGCAATTTGGCTCATGCTGCTGTTCTTCATCCTTGTTTGCAAAGGATCATCCATCTTGCTGCCACTCTTCTGAGTTAATAGTTTATTCAGTTGTTTGTTTTTTTTTTTTTGTTTTTTTGTTTATAAGGGTTTTTTGCCATTTGTGTTAATCCAAAGCATGATTTATGCACTCCCCTCCTGCTATCTATCACCTAAATCCACCTCCTATGCCTGTTTTCTTGCTGGAGATGGATTTTAAAGGGGAGTATAATTCTGATGAAGTGGTGAAATGGAAACAACAGTGTGCTTATCCTTCTTTCTGCACACAACACAGGCTGTACAGACTTTAGCAGCTTCTGGAGCCATTCGGCAGTCCTTACCTTGTCGTAACCCATAAATTACTGGATGGACTGTGTTTGTTAGATTTAGGGTTTTTTTTTTTGCTGCTGATAGGTAGCTTTGTAAGGGTGCAACACACTGTTAAAGATCATTACTGAATAATTTTTCTCAAATTTAGAGACCTTAATAACAATATTGCCATTCAAAGCCAAAACGTGACTGCATATTCAGTAATAGTAACTGTAGCACCAGAATTTGAATTTCCCAGAAAGAGAAATTAGTATACTCTAGCATTTACAAATTCACACTATAGAAACTGCACTCTTACTAATTAAGGCTAATACTTGGTGGAAAAGAGTTACAGCTATGTATAATTAAAACGAATTCATGGACTTTTTCCTACATTTTTCTGTAATAAAAAAAAAAGCGTTGGTGCTCCAGCCTCTTAATAACTGAGTTTGTTATACAACTGTATTATGACAGTGACTAAATCTAATTATAATGGAGAAAATAGCAAGATCAAGTAAAGCATTAAAAAGTCCTGCTCAAAACTAATTAAGTTAGCTAAGATGCCCTTAAGGCATAAAGTATGATTTTACATATCTTGACTGTTTTCCATTTCTTTGCAAGGCAGAATATTTTACGGTGGATTCTATTGTGATGAATACAATCATAGAGTGTGTGATGCTGTTGTAAGATAAGCAATTTTGTTCAATATGTGAGCTACATCCGCTGCAGCTTGTGTGCTGCATAGTGCACTGTGAGAAAGCCTCTACCACTCTCATTACGAGTGCCTATGAGTGCATGCACTCATGCAGGCATGTGTGGGGTACCCAGCGATGTAATGTAATGTAATGCTGACTCAGACTGAGTGCGTCAACAGCTGCTGCCTGTTACTGAAGAGAGACAGTGGTGTGCAGAAGGAGGGGAACGGTTGGTGTGTGTGTGGGGGTGTGAGGAGGTTAGATTAAAATAGAATAGTACAGATTGGCTTTGTATTTCCCATCATGCCACGCATATTGATTTGACATCGTCCTATTTCAGTCTTGACAGAAGAAGGTGTTTTCAGATGTTGCCTCACGAAGGTTGTTCTTTTAAGTCAAGTCTTTGTTGGTAGCGAGCTAATATCCAAGATGCCACAACACCGGAAACATGGACTATTTATAAAAGCTACCACTGTAAATCTTTTGGTACTTTAAAATGTGATCTGACAATCCTATTTTTGTGTTTTCAGGCCCAAATCGCCTTCCTGCAGGGAGAGAGGAAAGGCCAGGAGAACTTAAAGAAAGACCTTGTCAGGAGGATCAAAATGCTGGAGTACGCGCTGAAGCAAGAGAGGTGAGTGCTTTACCGGTCACTGCTGCTTCAGCCCACCCACACACAAATACCTCAGCTAGACTGCAACAACTGCAGTGTTTCCATGTTTTGTATGTTCCTAAAATAAGTCCCTGGCTCAGAGAAAGATGGAAAAAGATACCATGGCTGTGTGAGATTCTCACTGGTCAGCAAAACAACATCTGCTGCACCTGCAGTGAGGTAGAGCTCTAATGCCCTCTGCACATCTTTACTATGATTTTATTGATAGTGTGTAGCATTTTAAAAGAGTTCCCTCTTGTTCTCTGCATACCAGTCTGATGTCTCAGCTGGTGTCAGCAAAAGCACAGTGCTAGAGAGATTCCCCCCGAGTCCAGCTGGTGTTATGCCTTTGGTGGAGAGCGTGTGTTGGCATGAAGGCTTTGTTTGCTGTGTGTGGAAAAGGGGAGAGAAATCCTTTCTTCACCCAAGACGAAGTCATTGTTGCAGCTTTCTTTCAGTAGAATTACATTGTTTTCATTTCTAACATTGCAACACTACAAAGAAAAGGTCCCTGTGGTAGCGATGGTGATAACACTTTGCTTTCCCCTTCCTCTTTGACACATGACTGCACCCTGGAACAGAGACATGTTAGTGAACATGTTTATATGTATCTCTAAGTCATCAAGCACATCATTCAGACAAACTCTGAAGCACAAGCCCTCTGAAAAACTGAACAAGTAGTTCTTTGTATTTCTTGTAGGTGTGATCTAGTTGTCTTTGTGTAGCCAGGCAATCCACTCACTGCCTCAACAACCACACAGGATGTGCATAACCACTCTGGCCAACAATATAAAACTGAGATTGTATTTCATAACCATGAGTTTTAATCATGTGGAATCTTTTGAATACAACACAATGCTTTTCTGACAGTGAGAACAGGCAATCAGCAAAGTCCTCCCTGGATATGTAAAGGTTAAGCCAAACAAAATGAAAACTGGGATAGTCAACAATTGAAAAGGCTGGCTGCAGGTATCTTAATTAGATCTGGGAGCAGGGAGATTGTCCAAGCTATTGAGAGCCTTAGCACAACCGAGTTACACAGGTGTCAAAATGGGTGGCTGTTCTTTCATTCCTCTAGTTAGCTCAAAGGTTAGTTAAATGTTCTCTACCTGTGCTCTGTGAGGAACATCCTCCATGGTTTGCTGAGTGTAGAATCATCCTCTAGCTGTTTGTAGGATATATTTATCTACTTTTCTCCAGTGAAATCACCACAGACTCTGCCTCGTGAGCGACACTTAACCCAGAATTACTACCACTTTCCCTGGTTGCTAAGCAACAGGTCATGTCTCCGAGGGTATCTGAAAGCAATATCAGCAATGGCTGTCTGAATGTGGGATGTACCCAATTTAAAACGAATTTGATTTTGATGGGGGTTGCTTCCTCTGCATCACAGGAGAGTGGTGTGGTGGGGGCTGTGTGACCTGAAAGATGTTAGAGCTTTCCTTGTATTGACTCGTCGCCACTATTGTGGATCGGTGTGTGAAAGCGTTGGAAGAAAGTTCATCTCAGTATTGCAAAGGATGATGCAGATAATGACGCATTACTATTTTTTGCAAGCTGCTTGCCATATTCTGTTTGTTTAGAAATACAGATTTCTGCAAATTCCTCACCTTCAGTCATATTGTAATGTTATTTCTAAATTGTGCTGATTTCTTACAATTTATTGTCTAAACAGATAAAGGCAAGCAAACAAAGTTTTTGTTTGTCATGAGCAACGGGACTGATGATAAAAGTTGATTGTGTGAATTTGCACACAGCTGCAACAATTAGTCACTTAACTGGTCAGTTGATCAACAGAAAACTGATTCAGTGGGCACTGATTGTTAAAAGAAAAACTAAAATGTTCTGCTTCTAGCTGCTCAAATGTGATTTTTTTTCTCATTTGCTAAGATTCAGGGATTTAAAAAATGTAATCCACTTTGAATCAAGGGAATTCCAATGAGTCATTTTCATCATTTTCTGATTTTTAATAGACCACAATGTAGTGTATAGTGAACATTTACGCCCATTGCAGCCCAGTTTTCTACATTGTGATCACCATCTAAAAATACTATTTTTAGTGATTTAATATTGATACTGTCCTACATCCCAAAAAAAAGTGTATCTGTCTAACAAGCAAACGTGTGTGAGAAGTAGAGCAAGTTGCAGTTGGGACGAGTTTCAAAGCGTATGCAGATACCCATGCATAATGAGATTTTTTAAATAGCTTCTTCTCGGGCCTTTTTGATCAACCCTGTTTGCTTATTTGTCTGCCTCTCCTTTTTGTCTTTACTCTCAGAGCGAAGTACCACAAGTTAAAATATGGGACAGAGCTAAATCAAGGTGACATGAAGCCTCCAAGCTATGACTCTGGTAAGTCTGCTGACGCTCAAAGAGCCAACTCCACCTCTTCCTAGTAAATCACTGTGATTGTTGCATTCACATACCTGAAGTGACAGAGCTGTTGTGAAAGCTGCATTCATGTTGAATCTTGTTTGTTTTGATAGATTTCTTCACGGTGTCCTCACCTGAACAGTGAAAGAGCAATTGTTGTTTCAGATACAAATATTGAGCTGCCGGGAAAAAAAAATCAGTAAATAGCAAATGTGGTTCATTTAAATTACAAATTCTTTATTATTATTATTATTATTATTATTATTATTATTATTATTATTATTATTATTATTATTATTATTATTATTATTATTATTATTATTATTATTATTATTATTTTACTGTCCTCACTGCAGATATTTATGTTTCTATTGTCTAAGCTTAGATATTTCTTGCTCCACAAAAAAAAAAAC
Source organism: Amphiprion ocellaris (assembly GCF_022539595.1). Lineage (NCBI taxonomy): Eukaryota > Metazoa > Chordata > Actinopteri > Pomacentridae > Amphiprion > Amphiprion ocellaris. The sequence continues at coordinate 16,639,570 of NC_072781.1, read as the reverse complement.
AGTGAAGGTAATTTTAATTTAACTTGTGATGCTCAAAACATCCAAAAAAAAACATCATTTGAAACAGAAGCAATCCACCAAAACATTGGTACTGTCACTCTGTTATAGTGAAAAGTGTTGAATTCTTAATGTGATTAAAGCTGAAATTGTGAATTTCATTGTTAATAATTATGTTAATTAAATTATATAATAATTATTTGGTTATTTAACAGAATATGAATTAAAACATTCAAGAAAAATTGTAACCTATCAGTTGTAAGAATTTTCTTTTTTTTCTTGTACCATACCAAATCTTTTTTTCACTGTTTATTAACAATTAATGTATGCTTTAATCTGCAAATTAAGCAGTGATTAAAAGAAATATATGGTAGTTTCAACAAAAAATATATTTTTTGAAATCCTGAGCAATCTGGAGAATCAAGCTCACACTCGAAGCTCCCAGGGCAACATATCCTTTATTGGCCAAGTCCCTCGAAGCCAACATTGATGAAAGGCCCTTTAAAACTCAGAAATATGGAAATTTGAGCATCTGCCGTTAAATGACAACTAGACCTGCTGATCAGGAGCAATCAAAAAGCTGTAGGACCTCAACTAAAATGGACTTTGTGGTACAATTGTGTAGTCAACTGAGTAAGATTTCAAGCACAATGCTCTTCATCAGATTAAATTTCAGGAAAATACAATCAAGTCTCTCTGCATTACTAAATATCGCTATAGCTAAGCAGAATTCACACATCCCTACATAAATTCAGTTTAAATGAATTTATCCACACAATGCTTTGACATCAAAAATATTGTTGTTGCTCTTTAGCACTGCCATTACAGTACCTTGCTTTATCACTCGTGTATCAGCACACTGCCTAGTTCTTGTTATATTATTGTAGTTTAATTGGTCTCTCATGTTCACGTCCTCTGCCATCATTAAGTCAGATTGCGATATTTCCTCTCCACTCTCCTCATCTCTATTCATGAGCGATGTTCAAAGCACCCAAGCCCTTGAAGTGTTGATGAATGAGGGGAGGTGAAGGGGAGAGGTGTCGGGTGAAGGGGGAGACGAGAAGTGGGAGGTGTTGCTGCTGATATGGTGGCGCACCTGCCCGCTCATCACCCTCCTGAATTAGGCATGACCCACTTTCTGAGGCACCCTCGTCCCTCTGCCATGCCAATTCAACCCCTTTGACACACACTCTCACACTCAAATATGCACACACTTTCAGTCCATCTAAATCTTATTAACACATTTCTCTGCTCCATGCAAAATTCCCAGCTGACTTGCAAGCTTAGTGCTGACAATGAATAAATATCAAAATAAGCTTTGAATCCCATCATTGTTTGTTTTTGTCAGACATTCATAGAGTGTGTGTTGTTCTGGATGCTGCAGGCACCGACACACGTCGTTGCTCTTTCTAGTTTGTCATGGGATACGGGTGGAGTGGTGATCAGCCATTTTGAAGGTGTCAGAATGCGTCATGAAATATCAAATGTCTTGTTTTAGCATCGAGGAACGAGCTGTTCACTAATGAGTTTTAAATCTCTTCACTGTTTTCTATGGCTGATGCTGTTGTGTGCAGTTTTGATAACAAATGAATTACCTATTAGAATGTAAATAGCCTGAAATTTTGCCTAGTTATTAAACATGACATTATTAAAAATGTTGTCATATTTGCACTAAATGTGTGTTAAGTCTCTAGCCAATTTATAGGGAAGCAATACTCTTGTTTTAACTGCGTTTCACTGTTTACTTACTGAAAGCAACTATGTGTGTAGTTGCCTGGATGCTGTGATACAGGAATGTTCTGGTCATGTTTACAGAGTGGAAATAATGTCAGAGGCTGTGCTGTTTGTGGTGTCCTGATTTGTGTCCTCCTCTTCTCCTCCAGATGAGACCAATGAGAACGAGAGTTCTGGATCCCTCAACAATCAGCTGTCTTGGAAACAAGGCCGTCAGCTCCTCAGACAGTAAGTGCAAATGCTTTTATACTTCAGCCCAGAAAACTGTCTTCAGCCTAGAAACCTACTAAACCCATTAGAACCAACTGTGTTAATAATACTGGGGTGTCGAGAGAGGCCTCCAGTTTTCTCTGCAATAGTATTGTCACTTGTGTCAGATTGACTGTTTTTTTTTTTTTTTTTTTTTTTTTTTTTTTTTAAGCGTACTACAGTACTATAGGCCAAAAAACTATGGCTAAGAGCTCCCTCACATGGGCACCAGCAGTCATTACCAGATATGGGTTTTTTTCCCTCTGGTATACCCAACAGGCTCAGAAGTGTGGTTATCATATCATTCTACTCTCCAGTCAGTCTTTGTAAATAAACTGGGCTCCAGTATTTTTCTCACACATCATCTGTCCCAACATGCCAGCTGATGAAGCAGCCAATTTATGCATGAGTCTGTGTCGAGGGACAGATCAATAATGTGCTAAAACACCCCTCCCTTTGAGTCAGTCGCCAGCTCAAATTGCTAGATCTTCTTCTCCATCCCTACAGGCTAGGTGTAATATTTGATGAGTAGCTCATTGTGCCTCAGCAGAGCTGATACTGTTAAGTAGACCCCTGCCAGAGGACACAACATCTAACAGTAACAAGTACTCTTTCTCATCTCAACAACAAAATGTAAGGCAGTAATTTAATTCCCTTCATGGCATTTTTAAACCCATTGCCTCTGTACCTCTGGCTTTTTTGCCAGACTGCACACAAATAACATTGATTTTTGGATCAAACCAAATACAATTCAGTTCAGTTCAACTCAGAATCAGAAAAAAACTTTATTTATCCCTGAGAGGCAATTAGTAATAATCAGTTTTGCTTATATAGCATCAGTTCACAACATACCATTTCAAGGTGAAGACCTTACAAATTTTATATCATAGAAGCACACCCAACAAATTCAAAGATTTCCTTTGAGCAACCTCTTCTGCAACAGTCAAGTTTATATATCTTGTTCCAGGTATCTGCAGGAGGTGGGCTACACAGATACCATTTTAGATGTGAAGTCCCAGCGAGTCCGAGCACTGCTAGGACTAGCTGGGGATGGAAGTGGGAGGACAGGTGAACGGATGGGTACTGAGCCGCTGGTCAACGGGACCGACACAACAACAAAGGGCATGGGCACCAGAGGGTGAGTATGCTCCTCTAAAGTCCAACCTGGCTCTATTCCTGCTACAGTCAGTACTTGACAGTCTGTTACACAGAACGCACATTGCTCCTCATATTAAACATGGCAAACACACAGGGCTGGCTTTGCATTTTCTTACAGGATATAGCAACTAGTTTTTAGTAATTAATTCTGAGGTGCGCTGAGCACAGTGGCCAGATGTAGCACAGGATTGCTGGAAAATTCACAACTTTCCACTGCGTTTGGGAACTGTCGATGCAAAACTTGTACAAATCAAACCACCTTCAAAGTCTAGCAGAGACTGCTTCAATTACAGCTATTTTGATAATTAATTGTAAAGGTGTACAGTCTGTACTCATAACAAGCATTTCTTTTGAGCAGCATTGGTTTTATTTGCACGTGTTCGTTTTTTCAGATAGAAGACAGGCAACTTATCTCAGTTAAAGTTCTTTATTTAAAAAAAAATAATGATGGGCGGAATCAGTACAAATACGGTCTTTTTTTTTGCATTAATATTGATACATGCTGATAATCATGGAAACAAAAAGCCCACAGACAAAGTGAAGATGTAAGCAATGTAACACATTGCATATTGCAGTAACACATTGTTGATGTGTGTTAATGCATGCATCGTGGTCCCTCAACAGGAAAGCTGAGCTCTCTGACACTAGTGCTGTACTGGAGGCCTTCAAGTTCATTGAGAATGCAGCAGCTGAATTCAGTGATGAAGATGATGAGGAGGATAGCGAGGGGAAGGACAGGACTAATGTGGAATCCAGGACGGTAAGAAACCAGTTTGCCCTCACCACCTGGACTGACACAGTAAAGTAAAAGCTTTGGTATTGAAAACGACCATCAATAATTCCCGTAGATCTTGAGGAAGAAGCCCGCGTCGTCGACGTCACCGGCCAGTATGGACACCAGTGAGGACCCCGACACAGAGGAGGCACTGAAAGGCTTTGACTTTCTGTCTAGCCCGGACGAAATGGACACCTCGCCGGAGTCCAGAGGCACCGGAGATGGCACAGACTGGGGTGAGTCATGCATCAGTCAAGAAAACATCATGAAGTACAGATAGAAGAGTTTGAAAAGGATGAAAGTGCTGTCTAGACACCATGGATACAGTTAGAGCACCTCAAATATTACTGCTAATTTTTTATGTTGCACAAAGACGAGCTTATTTCATTTTAATCCACAGGTACAATATTTAAGTTTAAGAGGCTCTGGAAAAGATGACTGGTTATTTTATGCTATAACTTTTTAATGTTCCTGTTTCTCTAATTTTCACTTTTGCTCATATTTTGGTGACTGTTCATGAAGTACTTGTCATTCATATATCATGCTGTGGTCATAAGTCATGATGTTGGGAGATTCTATGTTTAACCCATAGTTTGTGATCTCTTCCACTGTGTGTTCCCATAGCCAGCCTGTGACCACAATGTGTCTTCCACTCCCGTGTGTTGTCAAATCAACCCAATTCCCTTTAAGTCTCATTGACCTTTAGACGTAATCTGAACAGAAATGGGCCTAATGTCATGCTGAGGTGTTCTCTTTGTATTTGACCACAGATTTAAGTATCTGAGTCATATGTACACAGTAATTGGATTATTATGAATGTTTCAGGGATCAGGGTTTTATGATTAGATTTGCTCTGGCTCAGAATCCAAATGTCCAAATCAAAGAATTCATCACATGGCATTAGCTTCCCTCCCACCACTCTTACTCGTTCCAATAGAAAACAAGTCCTGAACAGATTAAAAGAGAAGCCTGCTCCAGATTATGCAACATCACTAAGATGACAGTGACCTGCTTAAAGAAAAGATGCTCAGAGTCTCAGAGACCTACTGCTCTCCTGGAGGTTTATGAAACCTCCAGGAGAGCTTAAGAGAGGTATCACATCTTACCCACCCTGCCAGGCCGCTTGGGCCTCGACCAGGGCAGTTCCTCAACAGCCTCTCGGTCTGGTTTTGTTCCCCCTGTGTAGAGAAGGACGAGCAAGGTCCCATTTCTGAGGCCTGGGATGTGGACCCGGGCCTGATAACCAAACTCAAGGAGCAGTACAGAAAGGAGCGCAAGGGGAAAAAGGGGGTGAAGAGTAAGTCCTGTCAGGCGTTGCTGCCTCCCTCCCTCTCCTCTCTTTGTAGAGCCTGACTTTCTTGAGTTCAGCCAAAAAACCTCCAATCAAAATCAAAACATCATTGTTTTTCTGCATCTTCTTTTCTAGCTGCTCCTTATTATCCCTCCGTCTTCTTGTCTTTTCAAGTCTCTTCTGTCTCCTAGTGAATGGCTGCACATACGATGCCTGTCTTCATTATTTCCCCACCCAAACAAAGTATAGTGCTTGATGCATGTTTGTCTGTCCCATTTAAATGTTGTTGTTTTTGTTTTTTTTTTACTGTATATTAATATTCACATCATCATCTTGTCCACATCTCGAATATCAGAGATTAATGTGACAGTTAGCCTTGAGGATAAGTCCATCTGTGTCCCATCTGGGCTAGCGATAGTCTCCGCCGTCATCTGGTTCTGTATCTTCTCCAGTCATAATAATATAATTATCACCATCTTTTTTCTCATCTGTCAGCCATGTTGATAGTACAGTAACAAGCAATGTTGCTGCTGCTGTAAATTGATAGCAATTAAAAGCCTCTTCAGTGACTCACTGAAGTGACTCAACTGAATACTACTGCTCTCAGAATAACAGCCCACTTCAGACTCATTTAGCAACTGAAAGCTCTTAGATTTTACGTTTATTAGACCCAAGCTCTTCTTTCCTGCTGTTGTGATTAAATCATGAGATCTCACTTTCTTCTTCACTTGACTACAACACCACTTTTTACACTTCGCTTCCTCTGGTTTTTGAAGAAATCTGTTTTTGTTTTTCACACTGTGTTGGTGCTTTATCACTTTGGTGGGTGTGTGGAGGAGATCATCTGGATGGATTTTAAAGGACTAGTGTGACATTTGAGGAAATACGCAAATCTAGTTTCTCACCACTCATATATCCATCTATTGAATACAAGCTATAAAATGGTTAACTATTATTCATTTTACTAGCAGATATTGTGATTTCACTGGTGATATAATTTTTTAAAGTCGAGCTCGAGGTCAATATTCAGTACATTTATTTAAAACAGGATAGAGCATTATCACTTGCAGTTTGGACCACGCTGTATACAGTGATCATTGTGCAAGCATAAACAGAACCTGTAGGTTCTAGTTTGCTCGAATTATAATATTAAATATTAAATTAGTGCATTAGTCTCATTATTTAACAGCCACACATCGTATATCCTAAATTACAGCCTTTGCAATGTGCTAACTGTGTTGTTTCAAATTGTGATTTGATTAGAAATCAATTAACTTTTCAGCCTTAGCCTTCTTCTGACAAAAGATGATAAAATTCACCACCTCTCAAGCTTAGTGTAAAAACAACATGTAGGTGGATTTCCTAATCTTTCAACAAGGTCACAGGAGCTTTTTCCCCATTTCAAGTCTGTGATAATCTAAGCACACTGGTAGCTGACTTAAACTTCATTCATCCAGTATATCTTATATTTAACACACATACCTGGATGTGTGTTAAATTGATCGTCTCATCTATTTACTGCTGGTTACATGCCAATTCATTTGTAGACAGGGGCCTGTGTGTCTTCCGAAAGTCTCCATCGGGTTGCCTGACAACAGCTTCAGAGTTAGCTGTTTCTGTCCGTTTCCGGTTTCTATGCTAAGCTAAGCTAAATGGCCACTGGTTATAGCTTCCTACTGTTGTCATCCAACTCTGCCATAAAGAGTTCTGTAAAAATGTCAAACTTTTACTTTACCCGCAGTTGAAGTTGAATTCTGTGGGGAAAGCTTTACAGTCAAAAAATAAACATCTATAATTCATCACCTAATATTTCTGCTTGGCTGAGAGCTCCCAAAATCCATCTCGATCTTAAGTTATTCTCTCCACACAGCCTACATTTAACGATGAATGTGCCTCTTTCTGCCTCTTTATTTAACAAGGATACTGCTGGTGACTTCCCTTTATTTTCTCTTCTTTTACATTCTATAATTTGATTTGTTTTCTTCCCTTTCAGTGCTGCTTTTCTTCCATATTCATGTGTTCTCTCTTTCAGCCTGTACTCACAGTTTTTTTTGTTTGTTTGTTTGTTTTATCTTTGTTTTTCTCCACTCTCCATGGCTGTATGTCTGTTTGGTAACTGTTGACCTGACTTGTTAAACAGGGCCCAACCGGTCCAAGCTACAGGACATGCTGGCCAACCTGAGAGATGCAGAGGACTTGCCCCACATGCAGCCTCCATCTACCCCTCAGTCCCGACCCAACGTTGCTCGATTCAACGAGCACGAAGGGAACCGAACAGATGAAGGTACTCCAGAAAAAATACCAATAGATGAACTGTTTGTTAGAGCGTTTTAAATTCCCTTAATTCCTTTCTAACCGTGTCATTTGATCCCTAGTTGAAGCGCTGACCTTCCCGGCCACCTCAGGGAAGTCGTTCATTATGGGCACAGATGAGGCCATGGAGAGCGAGCTGGGCCTGGGGGAGCTGGCTGGACTCACTGTGGCCAACGAGGCCGACAGTCTGGCATATGATGTGAGTATGAAGAAGCAGATTGCATTTTAGGAGCCATGGGACGTTGTGTCTGGGGAAAACTATTTCTGTTCATGTTGTCATTGAAGCCTCATGAGAAACGGCCATCTCACCTTCCTCGTCTAATCTGCATCAGATTTCCTAAGCCACATGCTGAAAATTTGTTGTTTGCATATCAAACAGCTATTTTTACAGATATGTCAGGAAAGCTGCTTTGAAAGTGGTGTGACGATATCAGGGGTTTTTTTTGTTAGTGTTTTTTGAGATCACATATACAACAGTAATGTCAAGGTCATGCAGCTAGAACCAAGCTGTGGAAGGCTTTTTTAAGCTGACTGATATTGGTGTGGTAACGGGGTGTTAAAGAAACAATGTGGTTAACCCTCTGAACCATTGCTATTATGTCATTTGTTATACTGCACAAAAGAGATTGAGTTCTCTCTACCTCTAGCCATAGTGTGGCTTTTTCCAGGACATTATATTGCAGTGAAGAAATCAGCCTAGAAACTGCTTGGAGTTCAGTGGGTTACAGGATGTTTATCAAAATATACAAAAAAACAAAAAAACAAAACAGCATCAGTGAAGAAAAAGCCTTCAAGAAAAGATGATTGAGTTACTGATGGCAAACTTACAGATAAATTACACTACCTTTTGGGTTTTATAATCTCACCTTTTGCCTCATTTCTGTTTTAACTGTAGCTCAGTTCAGAGTATGGCTTACATTTTCTGAACACTGTTGATTGGATGTTAAACTCTGATGTTTTCTCTTCAGATTGGCAACAATAAGGATGCAATGAGGAAAACATGGAATCCCAAATTCACCCTGCGGAGTCATTTTGATGGGATTCGTGCTCTGGCCTTCCACCCTGTGGAGCCCGTCCTGGTCACGGCTTCAGAAGACCACACACTCAAGATGTGGAACCTGCAAAAGACAGCTCCTGCCAAAAAGTAAGACGATCTTTCCTCACCCTTAACACTACCCCGTCCTTATGCTTATTCTTCTCTAATCTAAATGACCAGTTTTAAATTTAATTAATTGTATTTATTTTCAGTCGAGTCATCCTTTATCAGTTCTGTTAGAGACGCCTCACTGTGTCTGATGAAGCCTCCTTGTTTCTGGAGCAGCACAGCTCAGTTGTTTGATTACAGCCCCACGAGCAGTAAAGCTTGTCTTTGTTTCTGCACCATCACATGATAGTCAGGAAATAGTCCCCATGTGACAAAGAACTGACGACACTCTGCCCCACAGGAGTCGTTATGTTGTGTCACAACTCTGCAGCCCACACAGTCTGTAGTAATGCTATGTGTTATTTTTAGAGACTGAAGTCATTTTAAAGTCAAGAGTATCCGGAATAAGAAAATGAAACAGCAAAGTGAAGCACCGCTGGTTTAGCAGCTGATTGTACATCCATTTATAGCTTTGTGCATTTGAGCACCTTTAATAACAATCTAAACCTTTAAAACAAATTGTTGACAACTATTTAGGTAGCAATGCTGTTTGGGTTTGTATGTGACACTAATGAACACATTGTTTATCGACAGGAGCACATCTTTAGATGTGGAACCGATCTACACTTTCAGGGCCCACAGGTAAAAATGGTGCACATGAATAAAAATATTTTCTCTGTGGTAGTGTTGGTTTTATAATGAATAATAATAATCCTTCATTATTTAAACTACAGAGGAGCTGTGCTGAGTGTGGTGATGAGCAGTACAGGGGAGCAGTGTTTCAGTGGAGGGGTTGACGGAACTATTCAGTGCTGGAACACCCCCAATCCCAACATCGATCCCTACGACTCCTACGGTAACAGCATTGTGTGTTTTGTTTGAATCTAAAGATTTTCAAATCAGATCAGAGGAACTGATGTAATGTTTTCTGTGACAGACCCGTCAGTGCTGCGTGGAGCGCTGAGTGGACACACTGACTCAGTTTGGGGGTTGGTGTACAGCAGCGCCCACCAGCGCCTCCTCTCCTGCTCTGCAGATGGAACCGTGAGACTGTGGGACGCCAACACCACCGCCCCCGCCCTCGCAGTATTCAACGAAAACAAAAGTACTACTTTGGTTCATGTTTCATGATTTAAGACGTTTCAAATATTTCTAAAATTAATTATTAAAACATGCCTTTCTGTGCTTCTCTCTGCACCAGAGATGGGAATTCCCTCCTCAGTAGACTTGGTGTGCAGTGAACCAGCTCATCTGGTCACCTCCTTCACAAATGGGCAGATTGGCCTCTTCAATATGGAGACCAGCCAGCTAGTCCTTAGCCTGGAGTCCAATTTGGAGCCAGGTAGGTTTCGATGTGTCTCGAGACTGGGTTGAACCTAAAGCACTGCATAATAGAGGTGGAAGCAAACACTTTATTACCAGTATTGGTATGTGGGCTTTGACTGCAGTGCTTGACTGAAATAGCATTAAGGCCACAGAAGACTCTACTGGTTTCCATGCTGATGGTAACAAAATGTTTTCAGGTATACCACCTGTGTATTCATTACAGTGTTGAAATGGACATGAAGGAGTAGCCAGAAGAGAAGCTCTTTACTGACATCTAGTGGTGGCTTTAGGAAAGACAGTTGGGGTGGTGGCAAATGTGTGTTTGAGGCACTATTTTCCTCCTTTGTGTCCATATTAATCTAAGAATAATAATATATTAGTCATAGTATTTATATTGTTTAGTCTATACAATAAATCTAATATTTGACCGACAGACAGACAGACGGATAATTAATTTTGTCTGCATCAACAACGACCCAGCCAGTGAGGTATTCCCACGCTGCTTGAGATAAAAGTTAAAGCTATAGATAACACGCCTCACGCCCAACAGAAAATCTCTACCCTATTCTTTGTGGCTGACTGTCACTTCAGTTATTCTACAAACTCAACCCTGCTGTGTGAAGGCTAATGTGCTTGTCTGTTTTTAACCAGGCACTCCCTGTCAGATCAATAAGGTCCTCAGTCACCCCACACTTCCCATCACCATCACTGCACAGGAGGACAGACACATCAAGTTCTTTGACAACAACAGCGGGAAGCTGATCCACTCCATGGTGGCCCACCTGGATGCTGTCACCAGTTTAGCTGTGGATCCTAATGGACTTTATCTCATGTCAGGCAGTAAGTACTTTTGAACAAGTTTCCGTTTCTGCTGTGCCTAACTTAACTGTCTTCTTTGTACATGAGTTCATTGATAGATTGGTTTCCTCAGATTCAATCAGGCAGTGACTTTTATAATATTTAGCGAATTTGAAAAATCTTGGCCCGAAAATGTGTTTCGCTGTAATTTTCCTCCTATTATTTACTGTGCATGTGAACTGAGCAGAAAGTATAACTTTTTCAGAATTTGAATTTTGCTTAATTATCCACAACTGAACATTTTTTGCATTTTTTTTCTGAAAAATTAGTAGAAATTTCAACTCTTTACCTGTTAATGTAAATTAAAGCATGTTAAAGTAATTTTTACAGGTAAAAGTTTTAATTAACTCACTGTTACATGTCAAAACCATTATACAGTTTCTTACATTTAACCCTCTGAAGCCCATAACCCTTTGGCAGGTTTGACAAGGGTGATGTTTTTTTTAAGATTGTCAAAAATACACCATTTATTAGAGCAAGAAACTATGAAAACAAAAAGAATTGTCAGATTTTCAACTTTAATAGAAAACACTTTCTTGAACTAATCATGTTTAACAACCACATCAAGACAAAAAGTCTAGACATTACATCAAAATCACTGTGTATCTATTTTTTGAAACTTTGAAAAAAAAAATTGCTCTCATCAAATCAAATTACATAAAAGAAGAAAAAAATTCTGTGTTCCTCAGCACAATCTAGAAGCTATGGTTGATTCGGTTGCAACCAACACAAAACGTCCCAGCAAAAATTATGGGACATTTTGGCCGAGTTTACACAGAGCAGATATGTACACAGATTAAAAACGTAACTCAAAGATATCTATAATATGTAGAATCATATTTTTTTCACACCTGTTACCACTTGGAAAATTGTATAATGTTCATGTTCATTCCAGGGTTTGTGAACTTTTTTAAAAATGAATATTCAAAGAAAGTCATCTTTCACCATTTTATGAGTTGTGGCTCTATAACTTTGTTATACTGCAGAGAAGAGATTTCTAAGTTCTCTCTACTTCTAGCCATGGTTCCATTGAGGTGCAGGACGTTTTATTACAATGAAAAATGAGCCCACAGTGATTACAGATGTGACAGGAGCGAAAAATGTCCAGAAACCGCTTGGGATTCAGAGGGTTCAACTTAAACTTCAAAAGATTTTGCCAGATACCTTAATGTCATCATACGTACCACCAAGGAAGTGGTTCATACTTACAGGTACTTAGTAGAATGTCTTAAAAACCACATGTTCAGTACTGTATCACTTGTAACTTGTCGTCCTCTCCACAGGTCATGACTGCTCTATCCGTCTGTGGAACCTGGAGAGTAAAACCTGCATCCAGGAATTCACAGCTCACAGAAAGAAGTTTGAGGAATCAATCCACGATGTGGCATTTCATCCGTCTAAATGCTACATTGCCAGCGCCGGCGCAGATGCTCTCGCGAAGGTGTTTGTATGACGCAGAGCTGCGTCTCTCCCCACAGCCCCGCTCTCTGACTCAGCCTCCCATGATCAGGGACCAATAGAGACACAGCAGGGGAAGGACCTTCAGGCAGGGGTCCAGTCCCACCTCACACAGCCCACTGGTCTCCTGTCGGACTGGCAGACTATGTAGCCGCTAGCCTCAAACGGGCTGTGACTGTCCATAGAAAGGGTCAGCAGGGAGGCCAGTCAGGAGGAGAACTGCTCTCTGGTCCCCCATCTACCATCCAGGCAGGCCTGGGTGTGACCGGCCACAGCGCCCCTGCAGACAGACTAAAACTTAACCTCCATAGCTAGGAGGCTCAGGACAAGTGTTAGTGTGGAGTGGAGAAATGAGGTTTTACGCTCCTTCTTCTTCCCCCGTGGCTTCACGCTCACCCCAGATCCCTCAGGCCCTCGACCTTCCCTCTCAGACAAACCAGGTCCAGGCCCTTTACTCCAAGTCAGGTTTTGTGTTGTGTTTGTTCTAGAAATGTGGGGTACTGAAGGCTGGCTGGAGCTGTCGTGGAAGCCTCTCACTTCCTTTTCACTGCTTCCCAGACTGACTCTGCTTGCTGGCCTGCCTTTATTTTCTTTTTTAAAACACGTATTGACAAATGTGCCTTTGCTTTAAAAAGGTCTTGAAAAATGTAATTTTAACAAGCTCGTTTTGGGGAACAGGGAGGGAGGGGACGGTAGAAAATTGGAGCTGGTTGTCACAATGTTGTCGATTTTAACATTGGATGTAAAATTACAAATGCTTATAATAAACAAAATATATATTCAGTCTTAAAATTTACTGTGCAGCGTGAGTTTGAGTGCTCCTTTTTGACAAGTATGGTTGGGGAATCAGTTTTGTGCATTTCAAGGCAAAGGTGGTAGAGTGATACAGATCATTAAATATATTGCCTGTTTGTTAGATTCAAGTAATTGTACACTTCAGAAGTAAGATTACAAACATATGTGTCCAAAGTAAACCATCTTGGTTATATAATTACAATTCAAACTTGGTTCTAGTTGTCAATCTTAGGAATAACTAACTGATTTTGGCCAGTTTGCTCTTGTTTGAATTGAATGGCTTGTACTGTATGTAGTTTTCCCCAGTTGTGTGGACATGCTTGACTACAATGTGATGTATCATCTCCTGATATTTACAGTAGTCCAGTGTTTAGCAGGAAATTAGTGCAGTACTTTAGGACTATTTGAAACATTGAGTTAACCATCCAACACTGAGGGAAGAGAAATGTCCTGCAAGTCCAGTTTACTGTAAACTGAGGAGGTAAAAAAAGAAAAAGTAAATCAAGATGTTGTACATGTAGAGTACAGCTTCAAATGAGCCATTTTCTCAGTCACTGGTTTGTATATGGAAGTATGTTCAAAATAAAACCTGCTGTAAAATGTTAATTGGGCTCTGATGTTGGTCATTCTACAGATATTAAAAGCTGTTTGCAGAAAGATCTCTGTAGTCAAATCAGGTAACTGCCATGGATCCACTGAGTTATACTGTGGGCTCCAACTTTGGAGAATTCTCACCATTAAAGGTATCTTGAATCACTTGTTAGCAGTTCCTGTTTACAGTATAAAGTAGATGTATACACCAATTTCACTGGAAAACCTAAAAATGTGTGTAATCTCAAGGAAGTTCAGACTTTTTTCTTATGATTTCTGAATGGATTTACAGATGTTTATCCATGATGCACATTTGGGGTAATGATATTCTCTGATAGAAGAAAGCAAATTAAATTTAAAAATATATTTGTCTTTGAGGCCACATTTGACTGAAATCATTTGAAGTGTGTGATTTTAATTTATGTATTGAGATCAACAAAAATCCAGGTGAAAACAGCCACTGTAAGTTCATTTTCTTTCTTTTATTAAAAATTGCAAAAAAAAAATATTGATCAATTATCTGAACATTATTAGCGAAAGGCTTTTAAAATGCATATGTACAAACAGGGCGTAAGAGGGATAAAATCATAAATACTCTTTCAACAAAACTGACAAATGCCTGCAATGTTAGAATCAACCACTATTAGAAAACAAAGAGTGAAGAGAGGAACTGCTTTCATTTGTGAAAAGCAAACTTTTGACCCGCCGTCACTCTAGGCAAAGATATATGAGCTCACTTCTCACCCGAGTCCTTGTTCCATGTTGTTGATTGTCCTTTCACATCCACTTTTTGGTTGCATTTAAGAGTCGTATCAACAGCAAGATGAGCATCATAGTCTCTGAGAGGAACTTAAACAATGTCCCTACTATCAAATCTCTCCTATTAGGAAGATCAAAATGCACCGATTCTCAGAAAGTATATCCTCTTTACAGAGAATTGTATTAAAGCACCATATTATTACGTTTTTGAAGTATTTTAAGCCAGAAGAGGAAGTGCTAGGCATGCTTTAAATCTACATTTTCTCTGCAAGCACTATATCCCAGTAAGGTAGCCTTATGTTTGTTATCATTTTGGTACCACTTCCTAGTAAATGCTTCCTTTAAGAGCTTTATTAATGGTAATAAATCACTTACTAATGCTTTATTGATGAAGCAACTTTTGAGCTCCCAAGTCTTGAAAAATCTCTTTGGTTCCTTCATTGACTTACTTTTTTTTTTTTTTTTTTAACAAGCTTGCAGTTACAAATTCAATTTTTCAAATCTTTACTCCAACATGGAGAACTTGTTAATGAATGCATTTTAGTTCAGATGTTGTGCAGCTTAAGGAAAAAAAAAAATTTGTAATGATATTTCACTACTTGGCAACTCAAAAGCTCTTGAATTTTGTAACTAAAGTTTAAAGCATTGGTAAATTATTTCCTGACACTAATAAAACCAAAGTTGCATATTTTAAACCCTGTACAAACGGTGACTTAATGGTACCATTAATTCAAAAGATTCAAACTATACTGTTCTCTTTATGACACCACAATATAGGTGAAATACATCACTCTGTATGCAAATCTTTTACCATTACCACCGTCTGAATATTTGGGGCAGAATATTCTTTAAAATGAGTTTTGTCCAAGCCCACAATCTTTACCTAAATCCAAAGCCCTCCCTCTTCAAATATGTGGCACTGCAGCCAATCCAGCACCGCCATCTGGGCGACAGAGTGAGTAAATTTACAATCAGTGTTCTGTTTAGACAGCCCAGGATTAACATCTCCAACACCTCCCCTCCTCACGTCCATCCTCAGTTTCTGGGCTGGGAGTTGAACTCCTGGCAAATGTTGTGGATGATCTTGGGCACAAATTTGTAGAGGTTGTCGAACTCGTCCACGAAGAAGGAGTGCTCTTTGTCGGGGTCCGTGGCGATGTACTCCAGCTCATCCTGGGCGGCCCAGGCGATGCCGATGGAGTAGGCGATCACACCTGGATGTGGGGAAGGGACAGCAGATTAAACAACCACACTACTCACATTTGTTTGTCACATCAAACACACACTCCTCGACACCTCAGTGTGGACCGACACACAACAAAGGAAACAACTTTGTGTTTCATCTGGGTCCAGCCTTTTAAGAGGGAAGGAGTTACAAACAAGTTTCTAGATTATCATCACCCCTTTATTTAAGTTTATTCATTAATATTTGAAAAATGTTTTGCATGAACAAAATCAATACTTGACTTAATGTAATCTATTAACAATCTTCCTTTTTGTCAGATTCTGCTTTGGATGACCTCTCACCTTGGCGATGGACAGCCAGTGCAGGTGCCCTGACGTCGTCATAAGATCGTCCGTCTGTGATGACGATCATGATCTTGCGTTTGTTGGGTTTGGATTTGCTGAACAGCTGCTCTGCGGCGTAGGTGATGGCAGCACCGGTGCTGGTCCCACCGCTCCAGTAGTTGATGCGCTTGATGGCGTTGAGCAGCTCGCCCTTGTTGTTGTACTGGCCGAAGGCAAACTCCAGCCTCTGCTCGTAGGTGTACTGCACAGCTCCGACCCGTGTGTCCGTGTCAGAGATCTCAAACTCCCGTGTGACGTTGGCCACAAACTGCAGCACAGTGCGGAAGTTGCCGGTTCCCACGCTGCTGGAACCGTCGATGACGAAGGCGATGTCGTTGGCATTGAGGCAGGTTTTGCTGCACACTAGGCGATCCGTGTCACAAACTCGCTTCACCAGCGGCTGCACTGCCTTCCTCAGGGCAAACCAGCTGTTCACAGGGAGGGAGTAGAAGCCATTTGTCCGACACACGGCCTGTTGGATGACACAACACACTGTGCTTCAAACTGTTTTAACGTCTGTCATTAAGCACTTGTAACACTTCTGAAAATACTCCACCTTATCAACAAAGTTGACCTCCACTAGGTTTTGTTTCTCATTGTCATCAGGGCCCTCGATGGTGACAAAGAATATGTTGATGCCAGACTCCCGAGCGAGTCGAGATGCCTCTTCCACCTTGTCTGTGGGCCAACCGTCCACCAGCACCACGGCCACGTTGGGTGCTCCTCCTCGGTTTCCATTGGCGTCACTGAAGTACTGCTTGTTGATGTAGGAGAGAGCCTTTCCTGTCAGGACACCAGGGGGCAACAGGGAGACAGTGAAGTGATGCTACATCCACTATACAAGTCTGAGGGTGAAATGCAGGCAGGCATTTGGGAAAAAAGACAAGTTGAGAGAGAAAATCAATATGTTATTCATAAAGTACTTACTCAAACTATTATTGAAAATAAAAACTAACTGTAGAATACAAAATGAAACAAATAGACTCTTGAAATATATTGTTAAAGTGCTCATATGTACATTCAGTGGACAGATATTTTCTTGGTCTTTCCCCACCGATATGTATAGAAGTACCTTTAAAAACCTAACGTATACCAAATCAAACTCAGCAATAGTAGCCTGTGTATTTTGTTCCTAAAAACACACGTCTCTGAATAAAGTGTATTGCTTTAACTGTTTGTTGTCGCAAAAATAGAGATATCCTATCATTTAGTCTGTAACAGTCTAGATAGTGGTTTTAACAATGGCGGGAAAGGCTCTGTAGGAGACTATACAACATTTTACAACCACTCACTCTTTTATGATTAGAGAGCTCTTCTGGGCAAACACAAGCAGCACTATTTGTATCAGCATGCAAAATTTAGCAAGTCATAAAGACACATGTGGCAGTGGATGCACGCTGACGCACCAACCAAAGCAGAAAAACAGCACTTGCTCTCTGAAAGCTGACCCCCGTGAGCTGGTAAAACCAAATGCTTTTGGGTCAGAGCAAAAGAAAAACATGGCTTACAGGAGCAGGACTGTAATTTAGCTAACAGTGTCTCGCAGCAAATTTAGATTTAATTCTATCCTTGCATGTGAAAATGTGCCTGGGCAGTAAACCATGCGATAATTGCAACCCTTTCACTTTCACACTTGTGTTTGTAGGCATTCACTGTAGCTGGCAGCTAACAGAGGGTCACTCACCCACATTGGAGAGACCTCCTTTCTGCATGATCTTATCTACAGCAGATTTCAGCTCTCTGGAGTTGGAGTAAGACTTCAGACTGATCTCTGTCACAGGGTCATCTCTTCGGGTAAAACAGGAAGAAATTACATTAAGTTTCTCATCATAAATGGATACATAATGACAAAACAAGAGCGGAGAGAATACCCATATTGGATGATGCCCATCATGGGCCCAGCCACACCCACGTTGATGGTCTGAGCCACCTCAGCCAGGAAATCCTTCTGGATCTTAAAACGCCGCTTCCCAATGCTCCAGCTCCCATCCATTAAGAAGGCCAGGTCCACTTTACAGTCTGCACAAACAGGCCGTAAAGTTACAGCAGATTAGATACTTGTGCAAGGAGTTAAAGCTACAGAAAGGTAGCAAAAATATATGTGAACAAATGCAATTGAACCCATAAGCCCTGGGTTTTTAAAAAAATTCCACCCATATTTACTTAGCAAGAGCTTCATACTCGCAAGGTTGAACTGAACAACCTTGAGTTCTTTGGATGAAAGACATATTGGATAGTTTTGACATGCAATAAGTTTCTCTGACCAGCTAGAGTGAGATTTAAAAAGATCTGGTGAAAACTGATCTATTTTTTAAATGTATATCTAATCCAAATTCTACAATACAATGTGAAAAGCAGCCCTTTAACAAAAAGTCAGTGATGCTATTGGAAACAAATTTCTTCACAATATGTTATCAGGAATCCATTAAACCCATGGCGGTCTTAAAGAGTAGATATCTACATGTATGCTTTGGTGAGAAAAAAACTAAGATAGGCATGTTCGTGTTTGTTAATAGGAATAATTGTATTTTGTACCTTTAATGCTCACGAAAAACTTTAAAGCAAAGACTATGAAATTAATATGCTCCAGTTGTGTGCTGTAAATTGTACAGATTTTGGTTTTTAGCAAGCATGAAGAGTAACATACTTGGGTCTCCCTGTGACACAGGCTCAGGTACTCTGGGCACAGGGTCCTGCTCTCTCATGCTGAAGCCTGAAAATCAAGAAACACAAGTGTTTAAAGCAAAATTCAGCTAAAATCTACTCTTTAGGCATCATACCCAAATAAAAAAAACATTTCACTGGATTTTTGTGTCCTTTATATAATCTGACTCACATGTGTATTCCTAAATTTACAGATTGCTCACTCCCATCTTGTTTAGTCATACACCATTTACGTCATAGGGGGGGAAATTGCCTATTCACCATCCACGTGAAGGCACTTACGCTTTGCCATGAAAATATTTTCTACTCTTTAACTACAAACCAAAAGCAAATGACGTCTTTTGCAGGATTAACCTTAAAGTTTGCCTGGTAAAATTTGCCGCTGTGCACTTTCTAGAGTTCCCACCCTTTCGTTGGCATTTGTTGTGGCAAACAATATACCAAACAGGAACCGATTTTATCCGCTGGCAACCATGCCATTTGACTTTGACTCCAAATCCCTTCAATTATAGGCTGAGCTGAAACCCAGATGCTTTTCCTAGGGCAGCCTCGGCTTGGTTTGTACTTACAGTCAGAACTGAGGATTTACTGGCAAAGCGACTGTTTTGGGGGCAGAAAGCGGGAGCAGAGCAAGCCGTCTTACCTGATTCATAAAGGTTTGCCTCTGGCTTCCAGGCGTCCACTGGCTCCACTGCATAGATAATATCATACAAGCTCAGCGTTAGCACATTTCTACCACGCTATTTCACACACTCACCAAGGTTAATCTCTCATAAATAGAAAACATTGCATCTTTTTGTAGGCTTAAGGCTTAAGCAGCAGCAGCAGCTTGGAACATTTCACAACCTGATGACTAGCAGAGCAAATAATAGAAAAAAAATGCTCCAAGCTGATACCTTCCTGGATACAAACAGGTGTCTGCAGCCATGGTAACCACTGCTCACCTTTAGTGTGGGTTGTATCCAGTGGTACTTTATGGCTGCCATCTGAGTCAGTGGATCGGGGTGCTAAAAGCAAAGGCAATATTAGCGATGACACATGAAATATATGCACACTATGGTATTACAGCTCACTCCCTCTGGCTCCATGTTTCATTTGGTTGGATGTGTGGTGGTACTTTTGTGGTGCTGGCTCCAAATGGCTCATCCACTCGGTTTTCCAAACCATGTTCCTTAGATTTGGCGGCTCGGCTGTGTCTTTAAACAGATGGAACCATGGCCTGTAATCTGAAAGTGCGGGCTCCTTGTGTGCTGTTTTGTCTCTTGTCAGTGGGCCACAGCAACAAATAGACTTATTTGCTTTCTTGCCCTGAGTTAAATGAATAGATTGATGCCACTCTCATGTCTGTGCCTTATGTAGGAAGCTGGGGATATAAGCAACCTTGGCTTTGTCTAAAAGGTGACATATTAATTAAAAAACTAATGTAACACAGTATTTGAGCATAAGAATGTGGGCATGTGTGGGAACCTGTGTGCCATGTCGTGTCACAAAGAGAAAACCAACATCTACAGCATTCCAGCCCATACATTTGACTATATAAAACCTGAAGGCCTGTTAGTTGCCCGTAAACAGAAATAGAAAAACACTTACGGTATGGTCCAAAGTTATAAAACCAGCGCTCAAACTCTGAGATATCAGGCCTGTGATCCCGAGCTAGAGGAGGATGTTTTAAAACCCATTAGTATGGATAGAACTTCGGAGGGAAAAGCACACGTTTTCATGATTGTGATTGGTCACATATCCTTCCCAACCAATCCCAGACCAGTGAAAACAATGGCTTTGTGCAGAATTATCACCTCAAAGTATCTCACTCTCACATGCACAATAAACCTGCCCTATGCTCTTCTTCTCCACACTTCAAAGAATCTCTCATATGGCAGGCAGATGGCATGTAAACACAGTGCCCTGAGAGACACATTGCATGTACTTACACATGCAGTCAATTCAACACATACATGGTCAGCAGATACCAAACTGTACCAGCCATATGAACATGCTGTTTTTGCACATGCAATTCAAATAGATACAAAGTGTAGTGACCCGCCATAGTAAAGGGGGCATCACACGTCGAATCGTCGTGTTGGAGGCTAACTTACCTGTAATCTCAGGTGTGTCTGTCTCACTCCATGTGTATCCTGAGTCTGGAACTGCATAACTAACATCTGAGTGTACAGCAGAGAAGGTGGAGGCATCAGCAACTACACAGGTTACATTTAGGGTTATTAAAGAGCCCATCCAAAGAGCTTCAGTAGAAGGTTAGTTCAGTTCTCATTAAAGAGGCTTCCTCAGTTCTAACTGAGTGATGGGGAGTCTAATGTATTTATTCTACCCCATAGAATCACATGGCTAAAGTCCCCTGGATGATCCAAAAGTTGCACATCTTGAAATGCCAGTGGTTGTGAAAATGCCTGGTGAGGGATGACTTCCTCACCACCTTCTTAATGGTGGCTGAACTGTATAGGGAGGCAGCTCAGGATTGCATTATAAGTACCTCATTAATGATGTCATAGACCACTTCAACATAGATGGCTTCCTTCACTCCTCTTTTAAACCATATTTCTTCTCTGTCCAGTGTCCACAGTGTGAACATTGCAGTCCTCAGACTGTCACTTATCCCCTAGATGCAGGTTTACTGCTGAGTCTTGTCCTGAGTTTTGCCGTATCCTTGTGATCACTCTGTTCCTTCCTATATCTGTGCACTCCTCATTGTATTGGACTGAACATACAGAATTGTTCACCTTGTGTTTGGGTGTTTTCTCCTCTGGGCAGGCAAGTCATCCCTCACCAGGCAGTTTCACAACCATTCACACCTTGACATGTACAAGTCTTGGGTTGTTAACGGTCTTTGAGTCATGTGATTTGGGGCTGAGAATAAATGCCTGAGACTCCCCATCAGTCAGTTAGAATGAAGAAGCCTCTTGAATGAGACATGAAACATCTTCAAGAACCAAAATGATTTGAAGTATATAGATGTAGCTCTAGCAGAAGGAAATAACGGCGGACTACGTTCAAGGGTATGCCAGCCTAATGCCAATATGTGACATGGTGACATAAATAAGCAAGGGAAAATAAGTCTGGATTTTAGATAAAGCACTTCAGGCAGTTAAGAAGCAGCGTTTTCTAGCATGGACTCTGGACTTCATAAATCTGCAAACGTTTTAAAGCAGCTATTTAACACACTAAAGGAAAAAGCACACTATGGGTTCTTTAAACTAGTGACATTCCCATCAGCCTTAGTTGTGTTTTGTATTTATTATTACTTAGAAAACTAAGATGGTGAACACAGTAAACATTATATCTACTTGTTAGCTTTGTCATTGTGAACCATGATATATTTTTAAAGAACTTTTTTTAATACATCCATACTTCAAACATGTTGGTATGGTAGCATTTATCTCAAAGTACAAGTATATCTATGCTGTTAGACTACAGCATGGATAGTGACATTTACTTATCTGGCAAGTTCTAAAGTAGAGGTAAAGTTAACAATCAGTGATGGTATAGTGATTGTAAAATTACTTTTTCCAGTTCACATTCACAAATGCATTCAAAACTGTTTCTGATCTAAATTGAAATTTAAAAAAAGATATTTATAAATTACCACAGCTGTCAATAAATGTATAAATCCAAAACTTTATTACACATATCACAGCCAAAATAGTCTTCCCTTAGCTCATTTAAATTGTATTCAAAACAGCAACATTTAAATGTGAACAAGTTTATGATTTTCTAATGAAGTGCAATCTGTTCTGTGTTCGGTACCTGCTGGTCGTCGAGCTCCAGGGAACCAATCAGGACGAGGAAAAGCAGGGGGTGGCCAATCCCTTCTGGGAAAAGCTGTGCAGGGGAAGATTAGAAAGCAGCGTTCAGGACACGCATCAAGGAGGAGCATGCTTGTGACCTCCGCTAAACCGACCACGTTATTAGTGGAGTATGCACAAGATGTTCAGCCTTGAGCCAGACACTAAACATACAGTAGTCACAGAGACAGAGACGGAGTGACTACAGGTTGTTTAATGAAGCTGCTTTCTACCTGCAGGGTAGAGACAGAGGAAGGCCGACACCCTGACAAAATGTGGTCCTCATTTTTCTGGTTTTCTATCTGTTGCTTCTGGCATCGAAATATGTTCACATTGTCAACTTGAAAGATGGCAAAAACATGGTGCGGTTTAATCAGCCTGACTCCTGCATGGCTCGAGGTTAATTGAAATGTCATTGAACACTAGAAGCCCAAACAGCTGAGCAAAATCATAACAATGCATCCCATCTGTCTAAACTGACTGAGCCATGACAACACACTTCAGTTAACCCCTCTCTGTGGTGGATGGGTAGCTTACACAAACACACAGCCAGGGCTTTGAGGTTCCCATCCAGTGGCAGCTAGTGAGCAGGGCCTTTGTTGACTAGGACGGGCTGGGAGAGCCCAGCCAGCCGCCCACTGAAGCGTGGGAGTATTATTCTAAAGTTGGTGTCAAACCAGGGACAGTGTAGATAGTAGTACACAGAGATTAGCCTAATCTGCTGCTGGTCAAAGGCCCAGCGCTATACCGCAGACAGTAGTGTTATTTTTTCTAATGAAACAGGTGCTTTAAAAGGATTGAGTTTAACTCTCTCGATCATAGCCACTTCGGTGATCACTGCGGCCAGAAGGTCAAAGCAGGATAAAGGACATTGATCCTGGCCTTGGGTTGGAGCTCACTCTGCAATATGTCTGTAGCGTTACTAACATGTCTGCATAGGCGTTATTAAAATGCAATTTGGTTGAAAGACGTGACTGATTTACCACCTGCACAAAGACCCAATGGAGAGGATCATTAATCTTTGTGGCTTACTCATTACAAGTGCCAGGCTAAGCTCAATTATTGCATTTACAGTAATCTGAGCGATAAATTCAAACATCTGTTTGGGGCAACCAGGTGGAAAAGCGACTGCACAGAAAATCCTGCTGGTCATAAATCAGAGTTCAAAACGTCTGCAAGCATCCCGCCTGCAAGAGTGTCGTTGAGAAGGACAATGAATCCCTGTCGGCTCCAGTATCCTGATCCTTACCTCTGACCTCTGACTTCCAGCTGAAAGAATTTCCCCAAGGCGATCAATAAATTAAAAAATCACATTGTTTTCTATGAGCCACCGGTGTCAATACCTGTTTTCTGGACTGATCACCGTCTCAAAAGGTTAGACAAATAGGTCTGAAACAGCTCTCCCTGCACTTTAGAAATCAAATCATACAATCAGCCACCATTTAAACAGATATAGGCCTGTCTAATTTTAGGAATCCATGGTTTTGCATATTCCACAGAAGACAAAACCGAAGCACATTCCTTGCTGAGCCAAACCTCGGCTGGTTTGAATGCCGAGAGCTTTCTATTCTTGACAAGCCAGAGTGGACCCAGATCCTGCAGAGCTGTGGACTGGGTCAGACGTCTCTCTGGGAGCAGCACCAGGCGACTTGGTGCTGCTGCTTTCATCTCTGTCTCCCTCGCTGCAAGCATTTACAAGGGAGGGGAAGAGGCCAGACCAGATGGGATCTGTCATAAGATGTTATTACAGTACTGACAGACTACATTTCTCATCGTGGTCTTATCTAAAAGAGAAAGTGGTCTCAGACACAGTGGAAACATGGCGCAAGATGAATTCAGGACAATGATATCACATCGTCTCTCTGCTTTGACCCCTATCATACGTACTCGCTGCTCAGTGAAAGTTGAGTACCTGCTTGTGTTTCTGCAACTCGTTCATGGGGACTGGCCTTGCATTGAACCATAGAGTCCCACAGAGGGTAAACATTAGTGCTGCTTTATAAAACATTTCAACCAGGGTTTTATTGCGCTTGTTATTCCCCGTTTGATCAGACCTGTCTACACGCTACGTCAGTGAATGTGCCTGCTAACATAGTTTGAGGACTCCTGCTAAGGGTCTGAAGATACTTACCCGGGTTGGACTGGCTCATGGTTGGAGTCCGCTCGGGTTGTGCAGGCTGAACCCTGTTAAAAACTGTTTGTAGCAATGAGAAACAGGCAGATAGAATAAGAGGGGGAAAGAAGGGAGAAAGGGGGAGGCAGAGGAGAGCTTCAGTTCTGGGACTCCATCCACAAATGCAGGCCAGCTGTTTTGCTTTGAGTGAAGTTGAAGGCATTTTCTCCTCAGCATGATATCAAAAACAAAAGGATATATGCTGGGCGTGTTTACAGGCCTTAACTCGGCGTCATTTGCCTCTTTTCATCTTGAAAAACCAAAATATGAATAAGAGGATGTGCCTGATGACAGAAAACAGCAGTTATCGTGGAAGGAATGTTAGCTGAGATGCTTGATGGAGGGGATTAGAGGTGACCCTGGGGTGAAGATCACAGGGGCTTATGGGTGTGAACACCAGGGTCAGACTTACAGCGGTCTACGTCTCCTGGATTCTTGTTCCAACAAAGCCATCTGTCCCTCCTGCTGCCCTTGACCAACACTCCCTCTCAACCCCCGCCATACCTGTTTGTAGCTGTGTGTGTGTGTGTGTGTGTGTGTGTGTGTGTGTGTGTGTGTGTGTGTGTGTGTGTGTGTGTGTGTGTGTGTGTGTGCTGGTGATGAGGCTGACCTGGGCCGACTGGAGAGGATGGTTGCCTCCTGATAGCTGACCCCGCCTCTGGTCTGCGGAGACCTGGTACCAAGATCAGAAAACAAACAAGATAACATGAAATAAAATTAATCTCAGCAGATTCCAGTAAATGTTTTCTAATGGAGAAAAGAAAATAAGGATCTTAGATTGTCATGGCAGACAGCCAAGACAATTCACTTCAGTACTAATGAGCTATAAAACGATCATTAGGTAAAACTAACAAGCTGTAGTTCTTCCTTTAAGAAATATCGTAGATAGATTTGTTGACTCTGCAACCCAGCAGTGGCAGGCAATGAGGGTAAAAATGCAATAAAGCCTGAGACTTACTGCCATTGCTGTTTTTAAACTTTTATTTATCCAGAACTTCTCCTGAAAGCAATGTTTTCTTTTCCAGGAATGCTCTGTAATTATAGGAGCATCAACAGTTCGGAAGTAGAAACTATACGTATTGAAAAATGCCTTGGCTTCTCAGATTCCTGATTTTATTGACCATGCTAGCAGTGTGGCTCTAATGATGTTGGTCTGCCAGGGCTCTGTTTTGGTCCAGGCTGGATCCCAACAGTTACAGGAGTCACGCCCTGTGACAGATGGATTCTAATGACTTTAATGGTCCTTTGACTTTATCTCTAGCACCACTCTCAGGCCAACATTAATGAGTGAAATATCGCCACAGAGTTTGAATCTATGGTCATTAAATTTAGTTTAGAAATGTATGGTGTCCTGTGGATGTATCCTAATTTTAATAATCTGGTGAGCCCTGATTTTTCATACATCACCTTGTGAAGATATTTAGTACTAATACGATGGCTACTACAAAACTACTGACATTCCCATTGGTCTCAGGTGGAATTCATGTTTTGTGTTGGTTAAGAAAATTTAGAGTACCTCTTTTTTGATAATCCAACCCCTTAAAACTCAAACTAAAATTACATATTTAGATTTTTTTCCATGAAAACAATCTGTTCCTATCCTGAAATGGCTTTGATGTAACACTACACTGTTGGTAATAGTTGTGCATCACTGATTAGTTACTGATGTTTTCTACCCATTGTTGCTGGGTACAGTTAGCATCTGTGCTATAGTGAGGAACCATTACTTGTAAAAAAAAAAAAATTTAAAAAATCTGCATATTTGAATAATCATTATGATCATGTTAGCATGCTGATAGGTTTTTTGTTTGTTTGTTTGTTTGTTTGTTTGTTTGTTTTAGCTTAGACTACTGTGCCTGAACACAACTTAACAGATCCACTATTGTAGTATGGCTACAGTTAAAGATTTATTCTCCCTGAAACACTGAATTATATCCAAGAATAAAATGGTAATAAATGCTTCCTAACACAATATAGAATGAATATGGTTGAATCCTTTGTCTGGTGCTGTTTTTACTTGAAGAAAAAAGAACAAAATGTGGTCCGGCTCTGTGTTAGAAGACCAGCTAAATTCATATAAAGCAGCTGTGCACGTACAGAACAGAGATGCCATGCAGTGTTTATGGATATATCAGTGAAAAAAGAATAGAAGAAAAAGAATGGAAAATGGAGGGAAATGTGGAGATAATTTCAGACAATCCGAAGTTAGAATAAAAAAAAAAAAAAAAAGACACGTGGAGGTTAAAGCTGGGTTTACCTGCACTGGCACGTTGTGGGAATCTACTCGGATAGGAACTTCCTCTGAATACTTGAAGAAATGCCATGATTTAGTTCAACTTCAGTGAAGTATAAAGTACTTTCCAAGAGCTGCAGAATCAGTGAGAGCTTTGACATACCTTGGCTGGGACTCTTTCCATGACCACTCTGTGACTGTCCTATACCAATAACACAATGTGGGCAAATTTAGACAAAAATCATTTATTAATTATCTACCAAAATTGGCAGCTTCTGGTAAATTTTGATGTAAGCAAAAAACTAAAAGCTCCTCTAGTGGCTCGACTGTTTTAAGCTTTTAGCTTAAAACGAGTGAACTGAAGTGATTTTCACTGATTAAATCACAAGTTGTGCCACTGATCATGACAAACTTGATACCTTTGATACTGAACACATGATGAATCCACAGCATTCTCAGAGGACTGATGTGAAGCCAATACCACATGCTTGATGTAAACACATATTGCTGCACACCCTAGCATTAAGCAACACCACCGCAGCCGCTCACACCACCAATGTATAGATTAAAAAAATCATGTAAACCCTTTTGCTTTGTTTCACTTACTTGAGGCTGCCACATGGGCAAGGTACGGGTGACTGCTGCCTGGATAGAAGAAAGAAAAATGGGGTGCCAACATGGAGAGAGGGGAGATAATGTTACAGAAAATGAAGGGAGAGAAATGGTTGGGAGGCTTTCTGGCACTCAGCCCATCTCATTTGCACACATACCTTAAGATACTGTAGCATTGTCTGCTCACTGTAGCTGCATTTCTATCCAAAACGGAGCAGATGACTCACAGTGATTACCGTCTGATAATGTTTTCATTTATTGCAAGTGATGACAGGTCTGCTGATCATATATACAGGTAAGTCGGTCAAGCAGCTGAACAGCACTGTATTAACTCCACAAGACCAGCTGTAATTTGTCATAATTGCAGTTGTGACTTGTAATTACCAGCTGCAATCATTCATCTTCATTACTCAGCTTCACACAAATGAAAGCTTGTTCTGGAAAACAGTATTTCTACTTACAAGTCGCGAAAGTTGTTAGTTAGATGTCTACTAGGCGGCACGTTGGCTGCAGAGGATTTCATGTTTTGCACATGTGCGAATGTAAAAAATGATGTATGACATAAATGTGCATTTGTTTCTTTCACCTGCATCCCTGACTTTATGGGCGGCAGCTCGGGCTCTGGTGGTAGAAGGTGGCGGTGGAGGTATGGTGGTGGTGGGAGCCGCTGTAGTGGTGGTGGTGGTGGTGGTCGGTTCAGGAGTCACGGTGGTGGGTTCAGGTGCTGCTGTTGCAGGCAGGGCTGTGGTGACCGACTTGTCCTCTTTTTGACCTGAAAGGAGACGACAGATGAAGGCAGTCGTGTACAAGACGGATGGATGGGGAGGAAGAGCGTCCACAGTAACCGCTGTGTTGTAATGCATTCTTGACATTCTTCATCAGACTGCAGCTCTCCGACTCCTCGTTCAACCTGAGTGAGGTTCAACATGCCAGAGTCAAGCACAGGTTATCTGGTAACCTTTTGTCCGTAGGATGTACTGATTAGGTGACCTGTAGGCTAAAAGATGTCTTTATGGCTTTGTTAAAACTGAACAAGGATTGGTTGGTCTGAACTAGACTGTATGCTAAAATATAGCAAATTAAAAGCTGATATAACATATAGTCTAGATTTTTAATCAACTTTCACTTTTCAATAAACTATTGTTAAGTTTGGACCTGGATGTTTAGACATCCTTTGAATTCCAAACTGGGTCCTAATCAGACTGTCCTGTGGAAGTGAAACCCTTTACTGAATCTAAAGCATCAAAATTAATATATGCATGGAAGAGATGCATGACATTAGTGAAAAGAATAACCTTCCTCTTACTTGTTTTCACATAGGTTGGTCTTGAAGGGACGTAGTCCAGAGTAGATGGGTAGTTGACTCCTTTCTTGGGCTTCCCCACTGAAAAACAACAGGGCCAGCTTCTGGGTAGAGCACTAATTCTACATAACCATGTTTGCCATTATTGACTTCATCATTAATACCTGAGACAGTGAATGACTCCCTCCACTTAGGCAGAGACAGAGAGCGAACGCCGTTAGAATTGCTGCCTTTGTAGATATTCTGCCCGGCCATCTTCCTCACTATCACCTTTCCTCCTGAGTTTGTGATGACGCCACTGCAGACACAAAAGCTTCATCAGATTTAACTGTTTAAGTACAACTTCGACTGCAATGAAGATGCCCAACGTGAGCTTTATGTTATTATCATCCCTCCGCTGTTAACCTGTGGATGGCTGCATTGCAGATGCTGGAGATGGAGGCGAACACGCCCGTTCCATAGACCTGCTGCTTGGTTTCCTTGCAGTGTGCAGGACATTTGACTATGAACTCTGACACATTGATCTTCCCTGCTCTCACATCACACTCTATAGCTGGAACAACTGTGGAAGGAAGATGGAGACAGCATTACAGAGAAGTCAAGACTGTTATTTTTCAGATGTCCAGTTTACACAAAGCCACTGACTGCACTGCAATTACAGCTGACACAATTATATAATACAATGACAGATGAAAAAAAAACAAAAAAACAAGATGGATGGGTGACAAATGAAAGGAAACCCCAACAAAAAGTGTCCTAGTAAATTATTGGACCACCATGTGCTTCCAGAACAGCCTCAGTTTACCTTAACACTGATTCTTCAAATATTTGGAGGTCTACTGCAGGGACTTGAAACCATTATTCCAAAAGATGTTCCTACATTTAGTGTTTTGATGAAAATACTGGACAACTTTGTCCAACCTGTCAGTTCAAAACCTCCCACTGGTGTTCAATTGGGTTGAGATCTGGTGACTGTAAAGGTCATAATATATGAATGCACCTGCCCTATTGACAGGGGCATCCTGGAAGAGATCACTCTATCAGGACAGAAATGTTTCATCGTATGACAAAGGTATTCTCTCAGAACTTAGAGCACAGAACAACTTTCTCTAAGAGGACAAGTGGACTCAAATCATCCCAGTTAAATGCAGCAAAAAAAATGTTTCCTATAATCTGTCACCCATCTGTATGTAAATGAACAATTGAATGAAATCAATGAAACAATATTTTTTCCAGTCAAAAATGATAATCATTCTGTAAATTCAGTCTCTCACATGTGGTCTCCAAATGGTTTCCTCATGTGACAGGAAGCAATAAACAATCACATTATATAGAACTTTGGGAATATGATTTGGGAATTTAAAGGCATTTTATTGATTATTCTAGAGCATAAACGTCACTTGCAATCATAGTGGCCACTATATTTCAAATTGTAATTCTGATTTGCTCTCATGTTAACACATAACCAGTGATCTGTTGAAACAACGTGTCCTGCTTAAAAACTTTCACTTTTCAATCAACTTCAGCCCAGTTTTTACCTAAACTACTGCGCAGCACACATTTGGCCTGTAAATCAATTGTAACTGGGTCTAATTTAGAAAATGGCTTTTTTCAACACTCATACAACATAATTTTATGCCATGAGATTATTTTTGCCTTTGGGCAACTGCAGTGGTGAGGGCCAGTGTAGACAATAACACCAGAACGATGGAGATTACAGGCTTGCTATCTGATGATGTCTACCTTGCTTTGGTTTCTTGTTCTTTGATCCGTTAGGCTTGGCCCAGCATGCGCAGGACAGGAGGAGCACTGTGGGTGAGGCAGAGGGAGTTTCACATAATAGCAGACAAAGTAACATAATCATCAGTGTGTTTACTGTACACACAAGAGCTCTACGACAGGGGATGCTGCTGTTTGATGGTGTGAACATAAAGGAAACTGATTCCAGTGGAACATTGCAGTCAAAGATGATGCGTTTAAAGGCGGCATGCTCTTGCAGAGACACACCCGGATCGCTCACCGAGGAAGACGGCAGTAAGTGATGCTCTGATCATGGTGGTTCAGCAGGTCAGCCAGATGTCCTTGTATAAACTCACAACCTTACAGAGACAGAAGAAGCAGCAGATTTTCACTGTTATCCTCAGAAACTTATTTCCTGCTTCCTGCTTGCTCACTGAAAGCGACTCTGGAGATTTCAGTCAGCATTTATGAGAATGGACAGTGTTGTTATGTCTGCTGGAAACAAGGCAAAGTGTACCGCTGCTACTGAGAAACACTTTAAAGTTGTTTTTTTTATTTTTATAAACAGCAGACAAATTGTGAACTGGAATGACAAAGACTTGACTAACCCAGTGTTTGTAAAGCCGATGTGGGGCGTTAAAGATTTTAAAAACATTTATTGTAAGCTGTGTTGTTGCACTTCAAAGATTTAGATCACAAAAGGACTGGATTTAATTTTAAGTCAGTGTTTCTTGTTTGCAACAGGCTTAAAGTATTTGGGAGCTCCACAGCTTACATCTGGGCTCCGGGACAAAACCATATGAAAACGTCCTCCCACTAATATTTATGGAGTCAGAGTGCATTAGAGAGCACACACAGACGTAATTTAATGTATAAGGAATGATGAGCTCTGTTCAGTCAGATGGCTTGTTTGTTTGACAGCAATGACCACATCAAGCTACATCCTGGTTTGAAATAAAGTCTGTTTACAGTGAGTAGAAAATGTCTTTCAGTGTCTGTCATTCAGATTCCGAAGTTATACCCACATAAAGACATAAGCTAAAGCCTGTGTTAACAAGATCAAGATTAGAAGTGCATCACTAAGGCGTCATTCCAGACATTGAGGGTTTGTTGTAATGTAATGATAGCGCTGGTGATACCTGCGATACTCTTAACTAAGACAGGCAGCCAGAGAGAGTGTTATTACACAGGCTGGAGGATGGAGTCCACATGAGAACCACAGTAGCTCCTGCAGTGTGCCAGAGCTGCTGACTGCGGAGGTGATGACTGAGGCCTCCCTGTTAACAGAGGAATGCTGTACCTCCCACGAGGGCGGCATCATGTCTGTCACTGCCGCCACACACCAGCAGCTTCA
This sequence comes from Amphiprion ocellaris, assembly GCF_022539595.1. NCBI lineage: Eukaryota > Metazoa > Chordata > Actinopteri > Pomacentridae > Amphiprion > Amphiprion ocellaris. Next base: position 16,607,674 of record NC_072781.1, on the reverse strand, counting down.
ATCTGATCAAGTGGGAACATGTGATCATAAAGCGACCTCTGAAGCAGGGTCAGATGTGCAGCAATTCAGCCTGACATGTACTTGTATTCGCAATGTTGGACAAGTGCTATCACTTAAAAACCCTATGTAAAAATACGTAAAAATCTGGTTGTGATAGTTCCTCTGTCAAAACAACTACTGAGGTGCCCTTGAGCAAAGGCCTTAACCTGTATCTGCTCCAGCTGGCAACATGTCAGACTGGTTGTATTAAGCAGTTGCCAGGTTTAGAGGGAATTTCTAAATAACAGCAGACTTTTAGGCTCTATTAAGTGTTTTTTTCGAATGATTGCAACTACTGGAGTGGACACTGTAAAACATCATTAAAGAACTTAATAAAATGAGCTACTCTTTTCTTGTTTACTTAATGTAAATACATGAGTTTTCCTAATTTCTAGTTGCTTAGACATCTTAAAATGTTATTTTTTTTAGTTTCAGGTCATTTTTGAACTTTAGTTTACACTGTTCATACAGTCTATTCTGCTGACGCAGTTTATACTATTCATGCTATTTATACTAGTGCTTATAACTATTTATTTCTACTTGTTGATTTAGATGATCTATTTTATATTGCATCCACACATATATTGATGTATTTGTCTGCTCACAGTGCTTTGTCCATACTGATTGTTGTGTTCATATGGCAACATATACTACATACCATTCTGTAAGTAAAGCACTTTACTGTAGCTTTTGCACTTCTGGTTAGATGCTAAACTGCATTGTTTTAGCAATTGTACGCTGTGTAATGACAATAAACATAAATCTGATCTGAATACATGAGTTCTCATAACTTGAGCCACCTTGATTTCAAATAAAGAGTTGGATGAATGAACAGCTAGAAGTTCACTCAACTCATTAAATTAAGTTTAAAGCAAAACTACCTTATAAGAAAATTGAACAAGATGCATTGTTAAAGAGTTAAAACTCCCCATAGATGCATGTTTTTTGTGATTTGAACAAATCTACAGTCATATTTGGATATTTTCATAACCACTTAATCAACCTAAGTGCAGTGAAATCATATTTTTAAAGCATTTAAAGCTATCTATCTATCTATCTATCTATCTATCTGTCTGTCTGTCTGTCTGTCTGTCTGTCTGTCTGTCTGTCTATCTATCTTTACATATATGGAGAAATCTATCTATAGTAAAATGTTTTCCCAGAATGCAGCACCCTGTGTTGTCAGATTGGCTCTAAACACCACAGTCCTGCCAGGGTGGTGAACAGAAGTGTGCTGTGTAATTATCCTTTACAGGGTAGCTGCATTCAAAATTTCAAGTTGCATCCACGAGCCATTTTCATACACAGTTCTCTCTCACAACTTCTACATAAAGTTTACATAATGGGCTTGTTGCGTGTAAAGTGTGTGATTTCTCTTGTAATGATTTTAAGTGAATACATGCTGCAAACATTTCATATCATGTTAAATGGAACAGAGCTGCAGTTGGCAGGACTTTCCCCAAATGCAGCATTCGTGAGCACTGACAATGTTTTTCCACTGAGCTCTGCTTTGACAGGCAGGTAGATGACTGCTGCACCGTCAGGACTACAATTTGTCCTCGCGGGGGAAAGAAAGCTGAGGCTGAGAACAAGCTGAGACAGATATGCACAACTTACAGTACAGCAGAAGAGAGGTGAGTCAGCGTGCCTCACTGGATAAAGCAAACTACTGATCAGACAGATCAGGTGTATGACAGGAAGCTGTGAACTCCATGTGTCCCAAGTGCAGAGCGACTTTCAGCATGCAAGTATTTCTAAAGAGGCAATGGTGGAAGAAGCCTTCAGAGTCCTTACTAAGGTAAAAAAAAATAAAAAATCCCTACAACAATAGAGATATACTTCATCACAAGTAAAGCTTCTGCATTAAAGATCCTAATAGTACATACGTTTTTACAACAAAATTTGTACAAAATAATGAAGTAAAAGTACTGATTTGTTCCCTCTGACTGATAAATCGCTATTTTTGACATGATCAGATTATTAATAAAGCATCAGTGTGTCAGCAACATGTCAATGTTGTAGCTGCTACAGGAGGAGCTGGTTTAAACTACTTCATGTAGTTTATACATAAACAGAGACAGAAGATAAATCTTAGATGTCATGAGATGATTAATAAAAGACTTTTTCTCTAATCTCAGATGTTTGCAGAAATATTGGATGATCTGAACACTTATTGAAATTAAACAGTGTGAGAAGTTTAAGGGAAAAAAACACTATTTGGTGAAGCTATTAACAACTAATAGACATCTGAAATGTGAGTCTGACTGCTCACTGCTGTTTGGAAGCAGCCACAAAACTTATAAACCACTGGTTTAACAGCTTGTTTTGTTATCCTTTGTCTTAAATCTTTATCTGAAAACTGTCTAAAGCTGTCAAATAAATGTGGTGGAGTAGAAGGTTCCATGTTTTGGAAGTATAGAGTGGCATAAAATGGAAATACTCCAGTATTGTGAGGTAGATTACTTGACTAAACGTACTTTTTACCACCTTTTTACCTTGCAAAGAATAAGTTGTTTAGTACTCTGTTCCTGTGACATCTTAGCTGGAAAAAACGAAACGACAAAAAATGGCAATAATTTGAGACTTCTTAATTTGTGTTCTGAGTGTGAGCCTCTAAACGCCTCCTTTCCAGGGCAATGAAATGCAGGGCAAATGATATCCTTTGACAAACACTGTGGGGAGTTTCCTGTACAGTAGATAATAGATCCTGAAGGGACTTGCAGAGACACAATCTCTCTCTCTCACACACACACACACAAACAGACACACACATTTAACTAAAGGATCAAAAATAAACAGAGATCTGGGATAACAGATCACATGCTCAGATTGCTTTGAAGAATGCCACAGTATTGGAGGGCTTTCAGGTTCACCATTTACCACCAAAGCAAACTGCAAACACATTCGGTTATATAGTGTATAAGTTTTGTATATTTGGCATAAACCTGCATGGGCTGTCAGTGGTACAGCTTCAAGTCATCTCTGAGGTATAGTACAAGTTATATTCTGAACCATATTGAGCATCTCCAGCATCTCCAACTTCTAATTTCAGTTGGGTGGGGACACAAATGAAACAAACCATCAAGACGCTAACATTTATGTGAAAACTTACAAAAAAATACAACGCGATTTTCACAGCCACTACAAAGAATGAAAGGTTTAGTGTACGAGCCTTGGCAAAGCAGCTCAGACAGGCCACATAGTTGGTGGAATTAAAGTGCAATTCAACTGGAGAAAACATTGACACCACTATGTGGATTACATGCAGAAAACAACTTTGACTACCAAACCTGGTGACCTGCAGCTGCTAAGGAAATTCTTTTTTTTTTTTTGGCTTGTGCTGGCAAATTTCAGGTGATTTTTGATGAAATCTGATAACACAAGATAAACATCACACCTGGCAGGTATACAGTGGCTGTAATGTAAACAGGATGTGTTTCAAAGACCAGCACACAATGGGTTGTCAAAGCACTGGCAGACCACACACCTGTGACTGGTGCACCACAGCTTTAGAAGTGTTTGAAAAAAGTTGCTCATAAGCACTAAAAATACACAGAAATTGTGTTTTTTTTTCTCTCCCTCACATTTTCATGCTTAAAATTGTGTTTCCATAAGCTAGTTGTGAACTCTAGTGCCATGCAACAGGGCTGTATTCCTGGCTTTCTCCATTTCAGCAGCAGTCACATTCCTGCTCTGGGGTGACCAGTGTAAATGCAACAAGGGGTAAGCACTAAAGGGGATTGAGGCTTATTTGAGTATCATGACCAGCTGAGAACTCGCTTTCACCATGTTCCTGAGTGATGGCATGCCTGAAGTGAGACAGTATTTAAACACACCCATTGCCAGGCAGTGTTCAATCCCACCATTCACAGGTGTCAGAACTGTACTGTAAGCATGTCAGATGTGCCAAGTGTTGTAGCAACAAGCCAAATGAGGAACCAGAGGAGAGAGATCAGACTCAAAGAAAAGCTAACATGTCTCTACAGGGTCATTTCTGTAGATTTTTTGGGCTGTTGCTGCTCCTGAGACACTTATTTGTTTATCAAGGAGAGCACAGGCTGAATTACTTTAATTCTTGGCACTGGCTTCAGTACAAGCCAGAGCCTGCAGCCTGCTGCTGGACATATTGTATGGAGACCACCTGTGCTTAATCAGTCTCCTCAAAAAACATGCAGAGTTGTAAGGAGGAATACACAAGGAACTGTCAAACATAATGTACAAGAAATGTGAAACAAAATCTGGAGAGAAAAAAAATCACCTCGAAGGAATGACTCATTTCAACATAAAGGCTTTGTGATGTGACAGAAAAAAGCTGGATCAGTTTCCAGAGATCATTTTTTAATCAGCCATGAGAGTTCGTTTACAGCATGAGTAATTATGACTGAAGGACTTTCTGAAATAAACCTCACTTTAGGGGAGAGGAGGGGATATTTATTTAAAACAGGGAAAACAAACAAAAAGTTGAACACTGAGTTTAAGCAGCAGTGGGCTTGTTCGAGCAAACTGTCACATCCCCAAGCTCAGGTGAACTAAACCAGAGTCATGCATAGCAAAGTAAAGAGTAAATAGAAATAACTCCCCCCAAAATTCCAGTGCAGTGTTGATTAAACCCCCCTGCTGAACCATTTATTACAACTAAAACGCAGTGGACATCAATTACGCGCAATTACGCATCACTGGAAAAGTGGATTATTCATTGACGCCGCGCTAAAAGCAAACATTAAATCCCCCAGTTCAAAAATGGAGCTGCTTGTCTGTTCAAAATCCTCATCCCCATAGAGCAATGAAGGTGAACTTACCTGAAGTAGGTAAAATAATCCTACAGGCGTTTGAAAACACACAGTAATTCCCTGCGGAGCCTTTCCCCGAGTCCTTATTCTCTCATTGAAAAACACTTTGGAGCAGCGGGCTGGTGTGCAAAGCGCTGTTCCACCTGGAGTTTTACTCCTGCATGATCGCAGCGCTCATTAAAAGTGCAGAACGGGACGGGGCTAGAGTTTCCCTGATTTGCCCGTCCCACTTCAGGCTACCAGCTCTTCACCCAGGCAGAAGGAGATCAGTAACCCGGGGCCATGAGAAGAGGAGATGCAGGGAGCTGGCAGCACGGCGCAGCAGCGAAAGCATCTTTGTTTGACAATTTCTTTATTGGGACAGACGCAACTAACACATGTTTTTAGCACATAAACGATATTTGCTTCACATTGGCAGTTTAAGCTGTTATGTAAGGAAGGAAAACCAGAGCTGTATTTCTAGTTATCTGTCCTGCAACTCACTATTTGACTGAAATACAACAGCCAGGAGGAATGAGCCATCTCTCACCACAGTAATCTCTCCTCCTTCACCAAATAAACCAATCAACACCTGTTTGGGGAGCAGATCAAGCCACTTTCACTTTGGGCTTTGTCATGTTGTTGTGATGTACAGTAACCCCTCACCCTTTTCTAACACTTACTCAGACCTATGTCAGCCTCTAGATTCGGATGGTTTTTGCAGACTGGCACACAAGCTGTTGCTATAAAAGAGCTCATTGTGCGTGTGATTATGGTCTTTGCAGAAACCACCTCAGGAACTTTTTTAAGATTAAACCTTCATGGCTCAAGTAGATAATTGCCCATTGATGTCGCTAAGAAAAAAAAAGCGATCAGGTGCTATTCCAGGGTTACTCATTTCTCTTTCAACAGTGAGAAAGTTGTCTCGATTCACTGCACCCTGTACACAGCACGGTTTTCTGTAAAAATAGAGCCACTCTGCTTCCTTTAATAAAAACCTCTGCTTCAGTCCGCTTTTAGTTCACCGACACGATGATGCTTAACTGAATAGAAATGTATAACGGTCCATTTGTACAGGAAGACACTGGCTCTTGTCCTACTTGACAGAGTCTGCAGGATGTATGGGAGATCTGATGGCATGAGTGCCCTCAGGGGCAGCAGGGGAAATGGCAGAATGGCATTTGCCATTACATGCCTCTGCTGAGTTAAGGACAGTTCAGTGTTTCCAGATGTGACTGTGCATCTCTTGTCTCGGTACTTTTCTGACTGCACATTTCATCAGCTGGATATATTTTGAAAGGATTCAGGCAAATTAGTTATGATGTGCTCCACTGTATGCACTCAGGAAAAGTCCTTTCAGAAAATAATTTATTCACATTGGTTACACACACAGGTTGTTAACAAAAATACTCTCAGATTCTCTTTTTAATTCAAGTACTGGTTCAAGTGAAACGATAACAGTCTTCAGAGTCTGTCACACCAGTACTCTGATGTTTCGATGTGTGAGGGCACGTTAATGTGGAAGACCTCCTGAGTGTCGGATGGAGGAGTCTGAGGAGGACTGTTGACCCCTGAGTCGCTGTCAGGGTTACACTGGTTCATCTCTCCTGCTGCGAATTTCACCTCCAGCTTCTGGATAGGAAGTGATGCTGGTGGGGGCGGGGTCTCAGCCTTGGGTTTGATGTTCTGAAAGTACTGCAGACGTACCACCTCCTTGTGCTCTCGTGAGCACGGCAGCAGCACTGAGACGTCCTTGCGGAATTTGGAGCTCATGCCGAAGTAGATGAGCGGGTTGTAGAAGCTGGCAGACTTGGCAAAGAGACGGGTGATGATGCTGGTTGTGCTTGGCACATGGAAGCCCCACGCTGACCACATAGACACCACTGCATATGGTGACCAGGCCATGATGAAAGCAGTGCAAACTACAATGGAAATCTAGAGAGGGACATGAGGAAACAATTGTCAGGACTGGAGTAACGTGAGAGGAGGTTTATTACTGAGAGGGCATTTTTATGCAGAGCTTTAATGAGACCCATTTAACTTTTCCAATCAGGTCTTTGTAATAAAAACATCAGAAATAAACTTGATTATTTTCCTTTGGGCCTACCCTTGTTACATCTCTCTCCAACTTCCTTTGGCGGGCGGTGAGGAAACCATCAGCTGACATGGCATTAGTGGTTTTCACTGTGTTGATGATGGAGACGTAGGAGAAGAGCATGATCATCACCGGGATGAAAAAGCAGAAGATGAGGATGGAGATGATGTAGGACTTGTAGAAGGTGGAGTAATTGGCTTTGGACCAGTCCACCTCACAGGTGCCATAACCGCGATCTGAGAAACACGAGACACAGAGGTCAGATTATGGCTCCGTGTTGATATTGCATCAAGTATTACTATATTTTTGCTTACCTGTGTAGCTGCCCCAGCCCAGCACTGGGGCAACAGACCAAAACATTGCTCCGGTCCAAATGCAGATTAGTGATACAGCGATTGTGTTGATGCTGATGCACTGAGCTGAAAAAAGACAGAGCAAAGAATAGTAACATGAGTGCAATCCAAGTCATGGAACGGATTGTGGGATTGTTTGCCATTTAAAAAGGTTAAATGTTATGGTTCTGGCAAACACAAGACAGAAAAAATGAGAGGTTCCAACATGCAGAATTCTTGACCTGCTATGAATGTCAGATTTGTGACATTTGTTGAACAATGAGGTCTTTTCTTATATTAACAGCCTTTGCAAACATCTGCGACTGAAAAGGACCTCTGTTGACAAAGTACACATAGTTTTGTACTCAAGGGAAGAAAAAAATTCTTTTATTTTAAGCTGTGTTCAAATATATAATGTCAATATTCCAGACGATATGCGCCAATAAACAATTCTTTTGTTGCCATGGGTTGCTAGCTGTTTACAAGCACAGGTTTACCCACACATTTTACGGGTCAAACTGTAATTTCATTTGCACCTAACAAAAACCGATTGCATTTTTTTTTTTATTTCTCTATCTAGTGCAACATCAGTTACAGTTTGCAGCAGTTACAGCTGTACTCTGGCTCATAATACACTTTGTTGATATCCCACATTTACCACTAATGTTCGTAGTTTAAACCACCAATGTAAAATACCCACACACAGGTTTATATAGCTTGTGTTTTATGAACAACCACACACACAGTAAACACTCTTATCCCACACTGACAACAGACACAGTTGCTCAACCTAATTTCCATATAATTAAGACATTCCTTAGCATCAGTTACACCCCGAAATAGAAAAATGCCACCTCAAATTAACTTAATGACATGTTGGAGAAATGTAAATGAAATTGCTGGAGACAAGTGGTAGTTATTTCCCCAGCTGAAGTCAGTAATAAAGTTTCATTAGCACCGAAAAACACACTTTTCTGACAGATAAGACCTGCTGGAATGCGAGGAAGGCAGAAATGCTGGTCTGAAGCTTTCGTTAGGCTTCCTCAGTTGAACTCAAGGAGGGCAGATCTGACCTTTGCTTGGATGACATCCCTTGATGTATCTGGTGACGCTGATAACGGTCAAGGTGTTGATGCTTGCGAGGCCGAAGAGCAACGTGAAGAATCCATCTACCTGAAGGGAGACAGAGAGGGAGAAACGATTGGTGATTCATGGCATTACATCTTCCAGACAGCTTTGGGCAGCCGCTGAAGCCTCAGGGAACAGAGCTGAGTTGCTGAGTTTGCTTTTGGACTTCACCAGATAGAAACACTACAGTTGAAAGACTCTTCTTTCCGTTTGGCCAATATGTTCCAGACCTAGAGCTCTTCCTCTGATGTGTGCTGCAGGCTTTTAAATTTGCAGGATCAGCAAATGGGAAATTAAAATCGAAACGTTCGCCACGGCCGCTAACAGCTTCTGCTGAAAAGTTGAATGACTGCCTAATACGGTAATTCATGAAGCTTTGTAGCGGTCAGCCCATTGTTTAGGAAGATCTTTTAATCACAGCTTCTTAAAGAGAATTATGCTACTGAGTTTTAACTGTGCAACACCCAGCACCCTGCTGTGCCATTTCCAGGTGACATGGATCAGTTAAGGTCTCTTGATCTTCCTTAGTCCTAATCCTATTACAGGCAGTCATCACGTTTTTTTCTTTCTCACATTTAGATCACTGGACTACTGACATTTACACTAGCATGACATCTAATTCAGAGCTAGTCTATTGTACAGTTTCTTAGAAGAATTTAGGACCAGGAGGAGTAACGCAGTGGTTTCTTGAAATTGCTCATCTTGCAGTTTGACTCACAGGAAAAGATGTTGTAAAATTGCATCATAGAACAAGGAAAGTCTTCAAATCAGGGCTTTTTTTACACCTTGACATTCCTTTCTCAGTCGGTTCCATGATTTTCTATCATATTCAGTAATGTCCTGTCCTATAGGGTGCAAAACACAGGGACCTGGCCCAGCTTGCAACTATTCATGTCCCATCATGCTCCATGCAGTAATCTTCTAATGCTTCTCACATGTCTGCCTCCTTCACCTTCCTGTTCCTTCCCTCCTTTATTTCTGTCACTTCTTACTTTCTTGACTTCCTTCTGACGTCCCCTCTTTCAGCCCACCTCTCTCAGGGGAAGGTGAAATGAGAGGGGCAAACTTCAATTCCAATATTCCGTCTTCACCAGTGATTGAATATCTGAGAGATGAGATCATCTCAGTGCTTGTACAGAAGTCTGAGAGCAGTACAGCTAAATTTACAGTATCTCTTCCACTCAGATTTTGAGGTTTAAGCTGCTTCTGAGACTGAAAATGTTCTGGTTGAAGCAGCTTGTTTTCGTATGATTCCTCAGAGAGCTGCAGCACGGATATCACGATTTCTACCACAGCTTGCCTCCAGCAAGAAAAATACCCTGGATGAATTCCAAGCTAAACTATGATAACTATTCCATTTCAAGCTGAGGCTGAGCAAGGAGAAAACATAAAAATGAACAGCGCATCGTTGAAATTACAACTCATCCTTTAATTTAATACAAACTACTTGTCATAATTCAGCAACACAAGAACACGTAGTTTAATTATGCCACAAAAATTCACCCTGCAGCTCTTATTTTTACTCCGATTGTTGACAGGTGCCATGCTGCTGGAAGAGTTTCCAACTTTTTAAAGGCCTACACAATGGTAATCTTATTACAGATTTAACCTCCAATCCACATGGCTACTAGCATAATCCCTTCCACATACACACTCACTCACATGCACACTCACTTCACTGTAAGACTTGCACAGATTCTTTTAATGTACTTTATTAATTGGGATTGGCCAAAGAGAGTTGAAGCACACACACACGTATTTTGCAACTCTGCACAGTTGTCCCTTTCAGGCCATTTCAAGTCAATACTCCTGCATGTTGACTACTTCTTTATACTGCAAGTTGTACTACAATTTAAGATTTAGTGGGAAATTTGATAGGGCATGCAGAACATTACTGATAAGCAAACAAATATGTCTTTTAAATGTAATTGTTTGAACTAAAGTACTGTCTCGTCATGGCTTTTACCTGGCAGGTCCAGATCCAGGTGATCAAATACCCATCATCCTTGAAGATGTTGAATATTTCTAGGATTCCTCTGGAGTAGCCGAATATAGAGATGCTGGCATCAGAGATGGCAAGATTTAAAGTGAGGAAATCTGTAGGTTGCAGTGAGGCTCGCTGCCTGTACAAGACAAACATCACTAAACTGTTTCCAAACCAGGACAGCCATCCTGCAGAGAGGGAAACAGCACATTCAGTGAGTATAGTATAGTATGGTATAGTATAGTATAGTATAGTATAGTATAGTATAGTATAGTATAGTATAGTATAGTATAGTATAGTATAGTATAGTATAGTATAGTATAGTATAGTACAGTACAGTACAGTATAGTACAGTATAGTATAGTATAGTACAGTATAGTATAGTATAGTATAATATAGTATAGTATAGTAGTACATTTGTGTATTGTAGAGTAAAATATACAAACGTTTACTACATTATTTTATAGAATATTATAGTGAAATAGAATAGAGTAATTAAGAATAATGGGGCTGTACACAACAAAGTACATGATGTTTCAGTATAGTTAATACATATAGTGGAGTAAATTACATAATTAGATAGCAGTGTAGCACTATAGCATTGCATAGAAAATTAGCACATTAACAGTGCAGAGTGTAGTGCACAATACATTAGACTGGATTAGAGTAAAACAGAGCATAGTATAGTAGAATATAGAAGATTACAGTTGAAATTAATACAGCATAAAATTAGAGACTGTTTCTGGATTCTGACCGGGTCCAGAACTACACAGTGACCCAACAAGTTCAGAGTTAATTTGTTTTAATCTGCAGTCAGACAATATTGGTAAAAAGCCAAGACAATCCTTTGTCTTTTTATATCTTCGTCTGACTGTTACACAAAATCCCTCCACCGCATTAGTTGGCAAGGACCAACACACAAACAGTGCCACCCACACAAACCTAGCTGCCTGTGTCAGCGGAGGACTGGTCTTTGGAAACTCGAGGAACAACAGCTGGTTTTGTTATTGCTGATTTTTGATTGTAGGGATTTAAAGGAAAACACAATTTGAAAGGTTGACACTGAGAATATTTCAATAATTTTGTTAGTAGTTCATGAATACTATTTCATTATCATTCATGTAGGGGGTTTCAGTATTCTTTAGTGTGCAGTGAAGAATTTTGACGTGGACCCCGTGGTCAAGTACAATATGTCAATTACAAAACATGCAAACACAAAACTAAACACTACATTTCAACTCTTATTATAATGCAGTGGATGATGGTCGACTTACCCAACACTAACAGGTAGATTCCAATGATGGTTTCTCCTTGTTCGGATAGAGGAGGCTCTGTATGCAGAGTACTGAGGTTATTGTTCCTCCATGGAATATTCACCACCTTCAGAGGAATACCCTTCAGCGTTATTTCCATGGCCTGAATTTTGATGTCTCGGCATGAATTCTTTCTGTCCTCTACAGTGTCTCTGCTCTGCCGTGCTCCCTGTAGACACTGCAGTGATGCACCAGCAGGGACGTCAGGTCAGTCCATTTTAAATCCAGCTTAGACACAGTCACTAATGCCTCACCACTCACTGTCCAAATGATTGTAGCTGTAATCCTATCTATTTCTTAACTACTAAGCAGATAGAGATTTTGGGTGGAAATTCTAGCCAATTGGGAAACGTCCAGTCACCTAGACAACTGGTGGCAGTAATGTTTAGAGGGTTTCCATTTAACTTCAATTACTTTAAGTCTTAAGTCTCAACTCACACAGAGACAATTTAAGCCTCTCAGCAGAATCTAGACCTACAAAAATGCATGTCTCAAATTGCAAGCTGTCTCTTTGGCATTTACTTATTTTTGTTGCAAATGATTTAATTTTCTGCTGTGATTTTACAAAAATATCTCATGTGAAAGTGCCTCTCGGGTATATGGAGCTTTTTAATCGAGACTTCAACATGACATAAGGATCAACGCTCTGAACTTTAAACATTCTGAGTGTCTTCTTCTGACACATTTTTACTCACTGTGGACTCATTTTTCACTGCAATAGAAGAAGATATAGAAAGATATTTCCCCATGCTGATTGCATCTTCCAACAATTTGACAACTTACTCCTCTGTTTACTGTCTTTGAACCATTTTACATTTATTTTACTTCTCAAGTAAGTTTTATTATCCATTTAATCTTTTTTTCGGATGTGCTCTGTCTCAACACAGCCTGCAGTTCAGTGGAAAAGCTGCTGAATTTTTGTCACAAGATTGCTGTTTGTAACTGAGTCAGTAGTTGCTTCTCTGAATTTTTAGTGTTTACAGGATCTGATGCAAATCATTTATTTTGAACAATTTTTTAAGTGAGACATGTAGATTAAAGGGATTTTCTCCTGAAATATCACAGGTTTAAGTCTATTTTTGGCTAATATTCTATATAGAATTGTATGTCCTGCATAATACATTCACATACATCATGTTGTTGAAAATCAAAATTTTTTTCTGCTTTTACAGTTTCATGCTCTGATAAATGCTGTAGTGGTGGCATTTCTTTGTGAATTTGGGGTTTGTAGGGTTAAAGTTATTAAATATGTTCAACTTTTATCCGAATCTAGTTGGAACATTCTAGGGAAGTTAAAAAAAAATAGATAAAAGTATTCTCTCCCACTAAATCATTCACCTTTAAACACATAATCCATCATCTTAAATTTCCAGATTTCTTTAAACTTACCATTGAGTTACTGACTAATAGATACAGTAAGATGAAACCATTTCCAAAAGTCTGAGATTGTTGCTGAACAAGCTGTACTGTATACAGTCTGGGAACAATTTATATCATCCCAACCATTCAAAAAATCTCTTTGTACTTTTCACATAACTCTGCACCAATGATTATGAATCCCAGGTACCTTCTCTCCAGAGGCATGTTCTACTTTCACTAATCACTTCCATTTAGAAAAGGTCGTGGAGGTGATGACTTCAGTCCTGCCACCGTGTCTGCACTTAGACAAAATGTAGAACATTTGTCCAAATGTAAACCGAGGCCTGAGGTTAGTGTGAGCTAATGCGTGCTCTGACAAATTCATTGTGCTCTGATGTCAGCGTGAGAGCATCTGGCACTTCAAGAGTGTGCGGAACCCTTTCGTATGACTTACAGCGTTAGAATCAGAAACAAAACTTTTATTAGACAGTTTGGGGATTTTACCAACAGATGCTGGTCCAGTGTTATTGATCAAAATCCCTTCGTTCTGTGAAAACGTACAATTGCGTCACGTGTCCCCTCTTCCAGCCTTCACAGTGAGGTCCTCTGTGGCGACACACCTACCGAAGGGGTAACCTGAACCACCCCCTCCCCTCCACCTCAGCCTGTGTTTAGATCACAGTGTGCACCTTGTTTCCTTCTTCTAGCTGCCACAGAGCTGCTCTGCTGGCCCTCAGGATGTGGAGGGAAGGGCTGCTGCTGCCAGATGCCTCGATGCTTCCGCGTCGTCCTCATCAAACCTTTTCTTTCAGCCTCTGAAAGCCGGTCCGGACAGAGAGAGAGAGAGAGAGAGGCGGAGCCGAGGGGGAAAATGAACCTCTGACCCCAACTGTCACCCGTCCAGCACCAAACACTAAACCCAGTCTTCACTCACCACCTCCTTCACCCAGCGACGCCACATGACACAGCCTCAGCTCTGCAGTGATCCCTGTGTGTGCAGCCCACAGTGACACAGAGGTTTTCTGATGCCTCTGTGGTATGAGTTCTGGTTAAAGTGGATAATGTGATATTAGGTGGTGGAAGCATCGTGCACCAACCTCGAAGCACAACGCAGCTTCTCATAACTGATAGTGCTCTATGTTACCATGCAAGTCTTTGTCATGCCATTATCGTTAATGTGTGTTTCATGAATGATCTTCACGCCTGCAGCAGCGAGGAATGCCGTCGTCTTACAGTGAAAGTGAGAAGATCAGAGCGTCTGGCAGCAAGTGAGCTCCGCATGTTGTGCAGTCACTGTAAAGGACAGCTGCTACTGAGATTACGCTGCTCCTAAGCTTAGAGGTGAAAGGCCACGCAAGACCCTGCATTCAGCAGGTGATTCAGACCGCAAAACACTTGTGACTGGCAACAGCCAACATGAGGCAAGTGTGTGTGAAAAGCAGGATCGTGCAGTCAGTCCGTAACTGTGAAAACATGTGTGTTCTATTTTGGTGGAAAAATGCAAACTTACGCAATGTTACAGATGAGGTTTGCTAAGCTCAGCACAAAGCAGAGGCATGTATTGTACGCAGCGCAACGCTCAAGTGTTCGTGCATTACAGGTAGACATCCAGATTAGTTTAACTCTCGTCTGTATGCTTTGGCTCGTGCGTGTGAAGCCTGGTGATCACAGTGCAGCCACAGTAGGCCACTGTATCATTAGACTTAGGATGATTACTCTCCCGCTCTGTCTCGAGCAAAGCCTGGGATGTGAGGTTAAAAGCTCACGACTTTCCAAATGGAAAATCACAGACACAGATACTATTATGAAGGTGTGTGTTAAAGGCTACGAGCTGTCTGAGGGGCAACAAAGCCTCTCTTCAGAGGGGACATACACCAGGTCAAGAGACCAATACAGGATCTGCTTAAAAAAAGGTCTACACACTTTCTCTCTCCCTGTCACTAAACGAGAGACACAGGGACTGCTTGTATGAAGGGTCCACACAGTATAGAGGTAAATGGCTTGCCTGTCATTTTTTGGGTCAGTCTGTCCATAATATTGGGTGAGCAGGGCCTTCGCAGCAATACATTTTTCTATACTTCCTTGTAGCTGACAGCTATTTAAAGATACAAGATTGTCGAGAGGAAATCTAGTTAAAAAGTTGGCTCAAGGGAGGTTTGTGGCAGTTCTAAACATTAGCAAATCAAAGCAGCTCTACATATATAGATATATAAGATGAACTGACATTTAAAAAGATACACTTAGACACTTTTTCAGAAGCAAGGCAACTGACTTGAAGGAATGTCAGCTGGCTTACAGGTGAAGATGGGATGGGTCCGGTAACAAACCATATAAACCAGCCCACAACATGTTCACACCTACTTTTTATAGGGCTCTCTTGGGGTAAAAATCAGTTAACAGAAGTGAAGAATATATTGTTGATCACCACATTATAACTTTTAATATAGGCCATGCAGGCTTAATGATATGTAAATGCTACACAGTGTTGTGCATAAATCTGCAGGGGCATCAGAGGAAGCCCTGTAAATTGGTGGATCCACTGACCTAATTTGGATGAGATAGAGTTATTAGCTTTATACGTCAGGTAAGACAGAGATTCATGGTGCTGCTTGCATGAGGAAAAGGCAGACCACAGTTCATCCAGTGACTTTACTACAGGCACAAAGACCAGACTGTTTTTCCTTCTCCCCCTATGCCAAAACATTTCCATGGCTCAACAAGGCAAGTCTGCTGCAGCAGAGGTTGCTGCTTAAAATATAATTACTGAGAAATAAGTGCATGGTGTTACAGTGCTTTGCTGCCCAGTTGAGCTGAATGGAACTGCACACAGTAAAAGAACACTTTATATTGTTGGTCTTATCTCCAGCTTTTATATTCAGGAGAAAATAGCTGCACTGTTTCCTGAAATACTTTCTGGATAATACCTTATAATACACCCCAAAGGAGAAGAATAGATGAATGGTTCAGTATGCATTTCAAACAAGTGAACACAGACTCTGTGTTAAGACCAACAAGTGCGTGGATTGGTTTTGTGGCTCAAGATCTTTGGCTCTGAACCACATGCAAACATTTATTTGAGCACTGTGTCCAGTTTGCAGTTTCTCCTGCAGAGTTTATTTGCATAAGCAGGTAACTTATGTAAGCAGGTCTCACTGAGGGTTGAATGCTGGCCTTTCCTGAAGGGGTCTGCATATCACTTGTGACATGACAGGATATTTTGCCAAAATATAGATGCGGAAATGTAAATCCACTAATAAAACTTTACATCCTGTAGGGACACAATTAGACACAGAAAACATCTTTGCCAAAGCACAGCACGCCTTCAGAGATTTCCACACATCATTTCTGCCTCACCAGCTGGTTGATCCCCGACATACTGTGGCTTCTGCTTCCACTGAAGCTTGCCTGGTATAGCCGGCAGCCCTGCAGCACAGTGGAGACAGTATGGATAGCTCTTTGCATCAGCCTCTTTGGCCTGATTGCAAGCTTTGTGCTCTGACACTGGAACTCTCCTCAGGCCGACTAGGGATTGAGGAGATTAATGACCCACAGCTACAGATCTGAACGGACATCTTGAGGGAAGCCGACCTGTCCTCCAACCTGATGTGTTGTAACACGTGGGTGCCTCTGCCAATGGTGAGAAAGAGTAAACAAACTTGAAACTGTCATTCAGGATCAAAGTCACATCAAACAAGCATTTCAAATCTCCTTAAAAACGTGTGACCCTGTTGGCAATGCAGATGTTCAGAGCTGTCCGGACGCCCCATCGGGGTCGATGAGTCGACCCGTGTGTGACAGGAGGTGAACAGGTTACTCCCTTAACCTCCCCCTTGGCAAAAATTTGTTATCCTTAAAAGATGACAGTCTCACAATACCTGATGACCCATGACACATGCCTGTTTGGCCAGAAGGAATAAGACATCTTTCACACTGACCTGTTGACCGCTGGGTGAATGTGGCCCCTGGAGGCCCCATGTAGGCCTCTGGTATTCAGTTACTGATTTCAGATATAGCTGAATGTTTGGATGCACAGTGTTGCTCAAAAAAATTGACGAGCTGAAGCACCCTACCCTTCAGATACTGTTGGAAAATCTATAAAGTTATACGTCATATTTATATTTAATGGGACAGTTAGAAATATGGGCAATATTCCTATTTGCTTTTTATATCCAGAGTTAAGATAAGATTCAAAAATTACAATAATCCTAAAGTAAATTCTTCAGTTAGATAAGAAGTTTGATAGCACTCTCATATCTGTTCCTTAAATATGAAGTTACAGCCAGCAGCAGGTTAGAGTAGTTTAGTGACTGGACACAAGGCAAAACAGCTAGCTTGGCTCTGTCTGAAGATGTGCTGCAAGGCAAAAAGCAGAGACTCCAGAAGGTTACAGACTCGTCACAGTCACCCATAGGTTTCCTCATCAGTGGTTCTGAAGCTGACTTCTCCAAACTCCTGAGCAAAGAGGTTGAGCGTAAGTGAAGCTGAGGTTGGCCATGCAAACATCTCTGGGCCATGGAGATGTCCTATAAGGGCACCCAACTGTCACAAAGTGGCCACACACTTAATTATGCATTCAATGTTAATATCATTTAAACAGGTATAATGTAAAAATGTACTCTCTGTATAATTGTCATAAAAATAGCATTAGAGACCAAAGTAGTTTTTGTACTAGGCTGTAATAAACGTGTTTATTTCTGTTGTAAAGATGGACATTTTAATGGCGGTCTATGATCATGGTCTAAGGGGAGACTGCTGTTTACTCTGAGCCAAGAAATAGTCTGTGACAGACTCAATGACCCTTCAGTCAAATAACTTGTTGTTCTCACCCTCCAGCTTAAATAAGAAGCACAAAATTTTTACTTAATGTCCTTTAAAGCCGCTGATAGTTGGATTTTTTTCTTAAATTGTCTAACAAATCCAGGCTTTCCAGTTTTTATACTAAGTTTTTCAACTTTGATTTCACCACATCATGGCTAGTATCATGCTTCTCATCTAACAATGATCAAGGAGGCAAATAGGCCTACTTACCAAAATGCCAAACTATTCTTTTAAATAGTCTGACATTTAAAAGAATATTACCTTTTTGCAAGTAAGGTTCAGTCTACCTTGCATGTGTGTTTTAAGGAAAAAGAAGCAAATTCAACTAAAGAAGATGCAAACCATGAGACTATTGTATTTCCTCATGGAAAACCTGATGCATTTTCCACATTTGAGCAGAAATTAGAAAATTAGAGAGCAGTTTCAAACAAAGAAAAAAACATCTAATAAATGTACACTTTATTATGCAGAAATAATCAATCTATATTAGCATGTACAAAAAAAATTACCTTTTTTGATGAGGCAAATGGATTGAAGTATGCAGCACCACCTGTTCACATCGTAATTGTAAAACTAGAGCATCATACAATTGCACAGTATTAAAATGTGCATGCGGGATGTAAGCTATGATGAAAAGCAACGTTGCTACCCATATTTGAGATAAGTACACTATGTACAGACTCATAATGATACAACACGTCCGGAAACATGCCCAGAGCAGACACAGTAAGACAGGTGATAAATGTGAGAGAGATGGATCGATGCACAGAATACACGGCGGATGTAGGTAGACAAGTTCTTAAAAGTCTCCTCAGCTACTCTCTCCGACTCATTTCCATATGTGAAGGTTCAACTTCTGAGGCCTGGTCTCACTTAAAAGGAAGCGCTTTCCTGACCACCTGGACAACATACCAGACGGTCCTTATAGTGACTCACTTAAGTGTTCAACGCCCAGCTGTAGAACACCTGGCAAGATCTGGGATTACACACAAAAATGACAGCCAAGTAGTTTTGTGCATGAATTCTGTGTGTGTGTGTGTGTGTGTATGTGCTTTATAGAACAGCTGAGCCAACAGATCAAGTGCTGTCCTCATCTCCCCTCTTATAATTACATCTACTGTCTATTTCCTTACCATAATCGGTTTTGAAATCCTCCTCCTTTCATAAATTAGAAAAGTGACACCACATAAAAATCTGAGCAGCCATAAATCAGCGAGGAAAGGAGACTGAGGAAGGATACGATAAATTTACTCATCCTTTGAGGATCTTGGTGGCACATGTCCCATAAATAATGCCTCCTGGTATCACATCAGCCCAGCTATTAATCTAATTACATTCAACAACTTAACGTCTTCCTCAGCATTACACGTGTAAAATGTCTAAGAGCATATTAAGAAGCAGAAAGTGGGAGATGGAAGCCAAACAGCTGCAGCACTTTCCAAAACTTGCACTACTTGAGAGACAAATCATTAGGTATGTAGCCATCCAGTTGTTATTACACAACTTTATCATTTATTTGGATTTGAAGGGTGTTTTGGTGAATGTGTACCCAATAGTTACTGTCTTCCAGCTCACTTTTTTTTCCCTCCTGAGGGACATTTCTGGCTCTTTAGCCACTAAATACCCTATTATGTTCCACAGCTACATGGTAATTATGTCTGTCTGCTGTTTGGTACCGAGCAGGTAGGTTTATGGGGGTGGTGAGAGTGTACCATCAAATAAAAACTTGCAGGCTGGACAGCTAAACACTGACGTGAAAGATGCTACATCCGTTTCAGGTGATAACTTTCTGTAGGTGCATTATTATGAGCAACTCCTTTCATAATGTCTTATTGATTCACTGCTATAAATATATCCCCATAATTACAGAAAACAGTCACACAACACAAATGCTCCCACTTTCCTGCTCATTAATGCTTTGTCACTGTTTTTAAATACACATTTGACTCTGGGTAACAAGCCCTGTGGCTGCCAAGCTCACGTGGCTCTGCAGTACGATGCCAGTTATCAGTAGTACCACTGGGCACACTGCAGATTTTAATTCACACCTTACTTTAATTTTAATTACACGGTGATTTACACAGGATGCTGCAATGGTGCATATTAAACTTTATAATCTCTGGTGTTGTGCTTACCCTATCATATATCAAAATCACCATCTCAACTATCTAATAATTACCTCATTCATTTATTAGCTCAGGGTTTCTTCCTGTTCCATATGGGGAAGTTGCTCAAATAGCATCACTTTGAAAGTACTTTCCAGATGCAGCTTTTTCTGTGACATAGCCCTCATCATATTACTGCTACAGTATGTGTAAATACAGTTTTCTTTGTGATGTCAATACAGAAAATCACTGCCAAAGTTGATGTGATAGATTTCCAAAACACCAGTTTCAGAGTGACCCCATTCCTCCGTGTCAGACTGCACCTCATGAGCCTCTGCTCTGGATAAGGAGACCTCTGTGTTACAGGTCATGTGACGGAGGTCAAATTCTGCTCCTGGATCAAGGACTACTACACACCAAGTTCAGTTTCAATTCTCAGTGACAGAACTGAACGGATGCAGCAGTGTGGTTTTAAACCACAGCTGAAAGTTCTTCAAATTCACGTTCCCAGAAATACAAATATATTTGCATGGAAAAGTCTTGGAGTTCCTAAAGGAATATTCTTAAAGACTCCAGGTTTAACCCACATGGCCACAAAGTGACACAATGTACCACAAAGTAAAGATCTGAAAAGTACCACAAAATGTGGGATGTGTGTTGTGTTGTGAGTTCTGCTGTGAGACACTGTGAGATGCTGTAAGACACAGAGAGATAAAAGAGCTCCCACCTTCTTCCTGGGCGTGTGGCCAAAGCATTCTGCTTTGAAACATCCTCACCACTAACTGACTTCACCAGGACGTCTTTGAGATATTTTGATGTCCTGCACAAATGGACATTAATATGTGCATAAGGACACAGTATGTTGCATGAATCATAGCTAACAGATGTACATAACATGTACTAGTATAAACATCATGAAAACTTTTCAAGCTTCAATGGAGGGTTATTTTCTCGAAGGGTTTGTTTTCATGAATTTTACTGAACTAAAGTTGTATCACACATTGTATTTTATATATATATATATATATATATATATATATATATATATATATATATATATATATATATATATATATATATATATATATATATATATATATATAAATAAAAGCTCCGTTTTAGGTTTGATGCTGAACAGGGCTAACAGTTTGCATACCAACATGTTCAGATCTGCAAGCATGTGACTCTGCAAACTACTTCAGTTCTTTTGGGTCTATTGCAAATGCCAAGGCAGGAATGTCAGTTTTGACTGTGCTTAACTCTCTCAATACCTGCCAAAGCAAATCATATTCACAAGGCCTACATCTGATTGCTTTAATCTCTGCACATACCTATTTCACCACATACAAAAAAAAAATGTTTGGAAAAGGGCAGCTGTGTGTGCTTTGTGATCCTGATTTAATGGACTTTGAAAGCCATTAGCAGGTTGCTTAGGATATTATTTTATCAAGCAAAAGAAGTGTGAATCAACTTAATTGTTTGCTGATCTTGGGATGGCAGTATGTTTTGGTGGGTCGACTGCTTTGGTTGAGAGTGAAATAATTCAAGAACTATGTAATGGATTAACAGTAGATTTTTGTTGCCGAACATTCATAGTCCCCAGAGGGTGAAACTTACCAACTTTAGAGATTTTAATAACTTTTCCTCTTACATCATGAGATTTTTGGTTTTCAGTGAATTAACTTAGCACTTAATGAATGAATTGCCATGCAATTTGTTGAGGGTTGTACTAATAACTTTGATAATTCCATGACTATACTGACAGCAGGATGCAATTTAGTTTTTTACAATCTGGTTTCAAATTAGAATTTGTGTCTTGTGCTACTTAACAAATGTGAGCATGCTACAAACCTAAAGTAGTTCTAAATGGTTGAGCATCATAAACATTACATGCTATATAGTAGCACGTTAGCATGCTAATCTTAGCAGTTAGATTACTGTGGCGAGTCAGTGGAAGGTCCAGGGGTTAGTCCTGTCACCTCAATGCAAGAAATTCTAGGTTGGAACCTGCTGGGGCCTTTCTTTCATGTCTTTGGCCGCAGGTTTTGTGTTAGCCCTGTGATGAACTGGTGACCTGTCCAGAGTGTACCATCACTCTCGCACAAAGACTGTTGGGATAAGCGCCGACCCTAAAGTGGGTATAGGTAGTGGAAAGATGCATCGAAGCACAGACTCACAGTAGACTCTATCTGGCTCAACAGTGTTGTTCATGACTGACCAGTATCACAATGTAATCAGCTCTGCCACCCAATCTGGTCTTTCCCTGTTGGTGAACATGCTGAAGCAGTGAAGAGGACTCTGTGTCCTGTCCTGTGTGAGTTGTTGTGAAAGTGCAGCTGAGGCTTATCATGGTGTAGACCAAGTGACTGTAACACAGGATGACTCTGTAATGCAATATGTCTTTTGATAATCACATCACCATTTTAAAACATTAGATATCATGAATCCCTTTGCTCGAGAGAGCAGATCACAGAGATGGAAATGAGCTGGTTGTCTCATAGCAGCACAGTGAACCTGACCAAGGTCAAAGGTGGAGCCGAACCACCACTCCTGTCCTCACATGAATGTCCTGAGGGAAGGGCACTGAAGAGATAAAAAAGGGAGGACAAGAGCAGTGGGAAAGGCAGAATGACAGACAGAGCATCATTCTTGGGAAAATGCTCAGTCCTCACTGAACTTTCACTTTTCATCAAGTGTTTTGGCTGCACATGAGCTGAAGGAATGCACCGTGGGGCAGCCTGCTGCTCACCCTGACTGTGCACCGCTTCGCTTCCCCTCCCTGCGTCAAACCCACGTCTTAACATGTCCACCTCAGTCCAATATGTATCCTGAGCATCATCTGGGAGGGATATTTGTCCAAATGAAGGAAGGACATCACTGTTCTCTTCTGTCATAAGAGTACCCTTATTTAGCTTTTACACAAATCCTACGTGATGTTTTGTCTTGGGGGCCCATCCGGATGTGAGACTGAAAGCAGACCATTTTAGAGATGTGTTGACAAGCGGATGTCAAGTCCAATACATCTGCACATTCTGTGTGAAGTCAAAGGCAAGAGTTTGGCTCCTGAGGTTACTGAGATTAATGGCTTTGCAGGTCATGTGCAGGCAAGTTTGTTCCACTCTGTCCACTTTGGACTTCTGCACCTTTGTGGCTGCAGGCTGCAGTGAGAGAGAAAGTTCATGAGCTTAACTTCACCTTAAGGTATGTATATGTGGACATATTTAAAAGCTTTCTGAAAAATACAGCTTCCTTTTTACAACTTACCCTCTTCAATTAGATGGTAAAGATGTGAGACTGATGATTAGCATCACCATGAGAAGGTTCTAGGTTTGAACCTGCAGCCCCAGGTTCAAATCCGGTTTTCTGGACGTCTATTATAGTCCAATAACATGCAGTTTAGCTCAATTTCCCATAGTTATGATCACAACAATGAGTAGTCATCTGTCTGTATGTGCGAACCCTGTGACTACCTCTCTCCTAGTGTGAGCTGGGATGGGCTGCAGCCCCCCTGAAACCCTCAAGGATAAGCTTCCGTAGTTACAGTAATGGATGGATGGGTTGTTAGACCAGCCATTACCGGCCTTACCACAGCTCAATGAGTCTGCTGGAGTGAGCATTTAACAGACGTACAGTCAGGTTGTTACTGTAAACTCTTTCCACAAATACAAATCAGGCAGCAAAAACAAACATCTCCTTGGGGGCTCCTGGTGAGCCAAAAGCAAGACTCTCATTTTGGTTTTTTGCCACAGTGAGTTCTTAAACTGAAAATGGATGCCAGCTTTCACAATTTCAAGTGCTCACATGTATCATATCTGGCATTCAGATTAAAAATGTCTATCAAAGAACCGAGAAAAACCACTAATTTAATCAACACATTTGACATCTTTGCTCAGCTAAGCTACACTTCTCATTTAACTCTGTATCAGAAAATAAATATTTACATAATTTGATATCTTTAAAGCATCAACTTCATATTATCTAAAGAGCACAGTTTTCCTTATTGGTCAAAGGCTGACCTGGCATATATAGCCTCATGTTCATATTTGTATATCTGCACATATCTGTAACCCATTTTTAAAGCACACACACCCACTGACACACACACACACCATAAATAAACAGTGAGGAAGAAAAATAAATTTGCTCATAAAAGACAGATGTTGCCATTGGATAGAAGATTGGTCTTGGCTTCTCGGCTCCCGTGAGAGAGAAAGATAACACTCCTGGGGTAAATGAAGTTATGTATTGGGTGTGCAGGCTGGTGGAACAGTAGTAGCCAGTGCTGGAAAGTGAACACAACTCGGCCCTGAAGGCTTTCCACTGTGCAAGCTCTGAACCACATCTTTTAACCGAGGGTGATAAAAGGGCCAAATTCCACATTTTGACGGAAATACTTCCAGCTCTACAATTTACAATCAGGGTTTACTTAAAAGTACTTGAGCTCACAGCCACTCTCCAACATGGTGCTACACGCAGTCACTGTACGCTGTCCTTGGTGTTTTTATCATCTAATATGCTACTGTGCAGCTGACAGATTGTGTCCTATTTATGATTAAGATCTAAATCAAGAACAATTGTTGCCTTAAAGTGAGACATGTGCACTCACTATAGCAAACTCTCCCGTCCACATGCTGTTTTCATAATGGGCCACTTGAAGAAACAATCACCAACTGTTTGCTCAGTCAGTGAGAGGTCCTCACTGTGTTGACTATTATTCTACTCTCTACAGGGTGGGCTGTCTCACTGGAGGTATCAAATGATCACCTATTCTGTTTTCCCTTGAGTGGATGTAGTGGTCAAAGCATCAATGAACCACTGTGGAGGTGCAGGCCTCTGACACGCAACCAAAAAGGGAAGCTGTCAATCACTGACAAGGCTAAGACCACCTCAATAATGCTCTGTCTTCTGTCAGTTGGAAAATTTAAAGCACATTGTGTATATATGATAATTACTTTCTTATGTAATTACACGCTACTTTCAAAAAAAACTACTTGTAAGAATGTTGCTATGGGGTGGTTTCACTACCCATAGGTTTTTATTTTTTGTTCAGATGTTTAAGTTGAAAGGTAGGAAAATAACATGACTAAATAAACTTGCAGCTTCTCTGTCATAAAGACAATTTGTTTACCGTGCAGGATGCACTCAGGGAAGAGTAAACAGGAGAAAGGTGATGACTAAACCCTAACCCCTAACACTCTTCATTCCTGTCTGGCGTCATGAAAGAAGCTCTTCAGTCATGACACGTTAAAAAAACACTCCATCCAACATCTCTCCCCTGAGGCAAAGAGTGTAGTCCTAGGTGCGGTTGCAGCTCTGGGAGTGAGTGTTTTGCTCTGTAAAAAACAAAAAAAACTCTTCCCATGACAGCTCCAAGCAGTGTGGAAATAAAACTCAGAAGACTTGCTTGAAAAACTTCATTAACTGGAGAAAATGTTTGCATTTCTACAGTCTGTAAACAGACCTACAGGACAGGATGATGCAGCTGTTGGGCCACATAAACCACAGGCAGCACCACTGGCTGACCATAAGATGGGCCTTTGGGACAGAGGTGGAATGGAAGTAACAACCTTCACAGAAACTGTTTGCTGTACACTGAAATAAAGGTTTATAACTAGCCACAAGAATTTACTTAGCTTGAATCAGCAATGCCCCAACAGCTGGTGACCCCCGTCTGAGTCGCGTTTCCAGCTGTGTTATTAGACAGTGGCTGGTTATGGGGTCTTGAACACAGAGCTGCATAAAGTAACTTCACTTAACACTGCAACCTTTCCTCCAAAGCACCAACATGTATGTTCATGAGCAGTATAACTGTAGGACATACCCAAAAACTGAACACATAACCGATCTATCATTCAATCTGACAGTCAACACAGAAGAACACGGCCTTTATTTTCATTAATAGCAATTTACTGCATTCCTCACAACTATGGTTGCAGGCGAAGTATCTGCTGGTTCCAACAGATGCTACTTGAGGCCACAGAAAGTAGTCATGGAGCTGACAAAAACAGAACTGTAGTGCCATCTAGCTGTAAAACAGTGGAGAAACTTCACTCCTCATGGTGTTTACCTCAAGAATTAACAAGTCTTGCAGAAAAACTATACAAGGAAGCCATGGATTGGATTTGTTGTAGAAACGAATTAGGAAATAGTTTGAGTCCTGTTCCATGTTACAAACTTGAAGAAAAACCTGCAAGTAACCTTTCAAGGTTTAGATTTCATGGAAAAATCTCATCTATTTCTTTGAAAGACACCCTCCATTGAAAACCAAATTTTTAACTTGTTAAAAACCAAACGGTCTTTTTTATATTTGGGAAGACATACCATGAGTGTAGTAGGCAGGAAGCTATATGACTAAACATTTCCACCTACAGCGTACCAAGAACACTAAAAAAAAAAAAAATTTAGACTTCTGGATTTTCATACATAACAAACTTAAAGAACCAATGGAGCTTTCTGTATCATTATTCTTCCAACATGTACATTTTCGTCAACACAGGTGACAGACAGACAGACAGATAGATAGAAGGTATGACCTGATTTATAAGAACAAATGTCTGTCATCAAAGAAAATCACACAGCTAAGGAAACTTCAATGAGTGTCTTTATTGATGAATGAGAAAAGTAGGAAACTGTTTCATTTTTGCTTAACTAAATGTCACAACTGTTTGTTTAAAAAAATGTCAGGCAGCACGATAGTTCATTAGGTCTCCTACTTTCAAATACAAGTTCAGTATTTGTATCTACAAACTACTCGCGCAAATGGAAAACCTCTCCAAACAAATCTTATAATACAAAAAACATCCACTCAGGCAATTCTTCTACCAACGTTTACCGATCTTGTATGTGTTCCTACGTACAGAGAGCACTTGGTGATCAGTACCATCAACATGTCAATGAATCAGGTGGGTAATGGATGAGAAAATTAATCTGAATGACATTTACAGGAGCTGGTGTCTCTCTTGAGAAAGGAGAAAACTCAATCGGAATTTTCCAAGACATTCATGAGAATAAATATTGAAATTTCAAGTAGCAAGACAGTGTTTTAAGGGTGTCATAACACAATAAAGAAACTCATAAGAATTAGCAAACCTTTCCCATAAAACAGGAAATTATCCCATAATGCTTCCAAATGTCAAAATATTCAAACAACATAGCTTTACCAACCCGTTAAAGGTTTGTTCCAGGTTTTATTCATGTTATTGACATCTCGTTCCCATAGAGTAAAAGAGAGGAAATAACTGTTATTTTATTTTCATTTTTTATACAAGTGAGCATCAGCTATTAAGTTCAGAAAGTTGTTGTATCACCAAAATCTTTGTTCCATTTGGAATACATATTGAGAGTCGATGGACTAACAGTGGGTTTAATACGTTTCAGAGAATCCTCAAAGTCTTTCATCTTGATGTTACGCATCTATGGAAAATAAACAAGGGTATGAATATACACATAAAGAGCAATGTAAATGTGTAGGAAAGCAATATTGTTAGTACTTTCTTTATCTCACCTCAGTAACAGCCATACTACGGACTTGGTCAGGCCCCAGCTCTGTGTAAGGCAAATTCCACATTAAAGTTAATCAACCCAGTATGAACTATAAAGTGTGAATATGTAATCAGTACTATCAAGCAGTCATACCTCTAATTGGTCCAAGTGCAGCATCTTTGGCTAACGATGTCAGATCGCTCCCTGAATATCCTGCAGTCTCTCTGTCAAGTAACATGTCCAGGAATTAATGCAAAGTCACATAAGACAGTTCTGTTAAGGTGGTAAATATAAAACTTACTTTGCTAGACGAGACAGCTCATTTTTGCTCAGTGGATTCGAGTGCTTTCCCAAAAGGTTTTTCAGCAGCGTGAATCTTGTCTGGAGGAAGACAAAGAAAAGCAGTTCTTTAAAAAGTTCAAAATTCACATTAACAAGTTAGCAAGACACTCATAGATACATTTTAACATAGTAAATACCTCCTCATCCGGCAACGTCACATAGACCCTTTTCGCAAAGCGCCTGTGAGATAAAAAACAAAAAAACGGTGATGACCTCATTCAAGAAAAGTCAGTTCATTTATAAAGCAAATATAAACACTTCAATACAAAGAGATCATATAAAGTACGTTTTTTTTTCTTTTCTTTTTTTCTTTTTAGAAAACATGAGCATGACGGAGTCTAGATGCCTGCTGTTGTTGGACCAGAGTTGGCAGGTGTCTGACGGAGACAGGCTGAGACGCTCTGGACATCTGAATGAGGTGGAGATGAGGACAAGGTTCAATAGCTTCGGAAGCAAAGTGAAAGAACTGCAATGGATGTAAAGAACGAGGTCTCCAGTCTGACTGGCTTGCAGAATGCTGGCAGATGAATCATTGGACAAATGACATCAAGGAGTGGAGTCCCAGATGAAAGTAGGAAATGAGGACATGACCTAATGCTTGTGCAGCATAAGCAGCAGATGAGCAGCTATTGGAGAGATGAGGATGAAAAGTTGCAGCACCTAATCTAAAGAAGTGGCCTGATGAAGGCTTAGATAAACATTGAGAAGCATCTGACTAAGGAGCTGAATGCATCAGTATCATTGGGTGATTATCATGTGATAAAAAAGAGAAGACGAAGGAATTGAGATTGTTCAGAGCTTTAGAAATTTCATCATTGAGACGTAGGCACAGAAAAAGGAGATTTTCAGTGGTGACATTAACAACCCATTTTAGTTTTTATGTGTCTGAGACAGAAACGAAAGAATTGTTGATGAAAGGTTACATTGAAAAATGTAATATTGAATTTGGGCAAAGAATTCAAAAGGCACCCGGTGGCACAGAGAAGCTGAATGGCCAGTGGTCCCACATGTGAAGCAGCAGGACTTGTTGGCTTCCTGATATCTGTATTAGTAAGATGGTGACAAGAACGGACCAGTTAATGCTCTTGTTGCACTGAGTAATGTGGAGAGCAGATTTGCTGACAGAGAGGAGATAGGAGGATTTAAGCACTGTTTTTTATTTTGTATTTTGCTCTGAGGGGATAGCGGCAACACACTCACTAATATGATATCTTTACCTTTGAGAATTTTGGAACATACTTGCTATATATTGGCAGCCTTATGGATGTGAGGACAGGCTAGCAAGGGAGTGGGAATGATGGAGACCACAGAGATTGAGGCAGAGAGGAAGATGAACGCTGGCTTAATGGAATGGATGGACTCTGTTTATGTTCTCCGGCGCCTGGAAACAGGCACTGAAGGAATGGAGGGATGCCGTTACAGCCAGGAGAGATTGTCCCACATCAGTGTTGGTGGTGGAAGGGTGAGGAGAACCCCAGAGTGGAGCTGTGCCACGTTTTGCTGCAGCCTCAGCAAGAGCAGATTTTTTGGTCATCGCGCTTGGGTGCCTGACTTAGATTCGCATGTGTAGTGGGATCCTGCAGGGTTAAATTGACTGAATGAGGCTGAGAAGGACTTGTGCTGGAAATGCGGGAAAACGCCTGTGTTTTTTAGCAGCAAGATGTTGAACAGCAGGTTTCATTTGCAAGAAGAATCAATAAACATGTGGTTTCCAATAGCGTGTAATTGAACCAAAATGTGGTGGACACTGGTGGAAGGTGGGGAACAGAATCTCTGTTTTATATTCATAAAGGTTGAGAAATGATTGACAGAGCCATGGTTTAAAACCTGCCAAATGACTGGAGAAGGGTTTACAGAGCAGTAAGCATCAGGTTTCAGCGTTATCTGAGTATCATCGACATAAAAGTGACAGGCAATATGTTTTTTAAATATAGACCACAGTGACTGCATATATATTAAAAACAAGAAAAATACACAACTGTACAGCATGTAGGACTGCATAATGTACCTTAGTACTGCTTCATCGAGCTCCTGAGGCCTGTTGGTTGCTCCCATTACAAGCACCCGGTCATCCCCTCCTGACTGCACCTGAAACCCAGAAGCACTGTTGTGAAAATGACACCTGTGCTCTCAGAGACCACAGCGACTTTAAAGATGGTTTGTGATCATTTTTCTGAGGCAGCTGCTAGTCTTACCCCATCAAACTCAATGAGAAACTCAGTTTTTAAACGGCGAGAGGCATCGTGTTCCCCCTCTCTTCTCTCACAAAGCAGGCTGTCCACTTCATCTGAGTGTCAAACAGAAAATAATCAGCATTGTAATCATGAGCTGAAGTTTGGGGAATACAACTGGTGTTTAAGGTGCATCTTTTCTACAAACGGAGTAATACGAACCGATAAATATAACCGAGGGCTGTAATTCTCTGGCTACTGCAAACAAGGCTCGTACAAGCTTCTCGCCTTCTCCCACCTGTGATGGTGACAGGAAGAGAGATGAACAGAAATCCTGCAGTGAGATGTTCAATCACAGAAAATTATTATTTGAAGTATTTCTTACATATTTAGAGGTCAAACTGGCAGCGCTGATGTTGAAGAACGTGGCATTAGACTCTGCAGCGACTGCTTTGGCCTGGGGAAAGGAAGCGGAGGCGATGATTCAACTGATAGCTATCACTAGCAAAATGCAAATTAAAAAGTGCAGCTGAATGACTTGGTTCACTAAAGGAACAAACACTTGACCTACCAACATGGTTTTTCCATTTCCAGGCGGGCCAAATAAAAGCAAACCACGTGCAGGAGCTCTGAGGCCAGTAAAGAGCTGAATAACAAAATGTAACAAAGCATTACAAGAAAACTCTGAAAAATGGAGATACAGCAAATATCGAAGAATGCTAAGAAGTGATCACCTCTGGTCTTAAGGCAGGAAGGATGACAATTTCTTGGAGTGCTTGTTTGGCCAGATTCTGTCCTGCAATGTCTTCAAAGGATACAGACGCTCCACTGCAGAGAACAGGAGGAGACAATTAAAATGTGTTTCATGTGTTTACTTGCATGAGACTTAATGAAAAAAAAAGTAGTTAATAGCATCTCTTCTAAATACCTGTCAACGATTTCATTCAGAATCAGGTGAGCCAGTTTGCTGTCTACATTCTTGAAGTTTTTCAAGTCCTTCTTTGGGGGCTGTTTCACAGCAACAGGTCTTCCATTCTGAGTTTTTCCCACACGAGGGGTCACCTTAGCAAGAAAACAATTATCCAGAAAGCATTACACAACAGATCTACTGAAGAAACACACAACCGAACAATTAAATAACACAAAAAACTTACCTTAGGGTCAGCGGGTCTCGATGAGGGTCTGCCGGCAGAGGATGGCCTGATGTTAGTGGACACACCAGGCTGGCTTTTAGAAACAGGTTTTGGTTGTGGAAGAACATGATTTGAGGTCATCTTTGGATCACTTCTCCTTTTTGATGCCAATGTTGTTTCTGTGGAGCAAGAAAAAGAACTGATCTTCAGCGTGATGCTCAGCTTACAATTAAACTCAAAATTATTCATATCAATGCTGAATTTTGATTAATAGACTTTTTAATTGGACCAGCAATGGCTGGTAATCACAAAGTAATGATGAAAGGAAGTAAATAAAGACAATGTGTTAGAAATGTACATAAATTTGACCTGATTTCTGGGTTTTTAATCCAGAATGATTCATACTCCTTGAAATTGTTGCAAATTTGTGAGAAAATACAGCTTCAATATCAACTACAACTATGTAGTAGAGCATTGTAATACACTATAAATCAAGACCAGCTGATACAGTCCATTTAGTTAGAAATTAAATGCTAGCTGTGGCTGAAACCAAAGAGCTTGGTGAGCATTATGTCTGCTATATCCAAACTGCAAAGTATAACCAACAAGTATAAGAGGTTCCACATGGCGAAAAAGGTCACAGAGCAAGTAAAGAAGCCAAAAGTGACCCCTGCACCGGCAAAAATGGCAGTATGAGAGGCCAAGAAGAATCCAGGGATCAGTACCAAGAAAATCCTGATGAATCTCAGCAGTTCTGGTAGCAACATCTCAATCAGACATTCAAACAGACAGTGCATAGGGCTGATCTCCATGGACACTGAGCACTAAGTGGTCAAGATATGGTTAAGAGAAATCAACATTAACACTTTAGAGTGGCCCGGTCATAGTCTAGACATGATGGTGAGGAAACCATCCAACCTCAGACCTGGAGATCATCGCAAATGAGGAGTGGAGCAAAATCCTAGTTGACACATGCAGAAAGCTTAGTAGCAATTATAAGACCTGTGTGGTTAAATGTGGTGGCAAATCAAGACTTTCTCATTTCTCACTGTAAATCAACATTAGGTATGAGCAATTTGAGGTTAAAAGTGTATATGATAATATTGCTTATACACTATTACCATAAAAGTCATGAACACACTTCAGACTTTAGGATGTCAGACAATCAGGAAGAAACTCACCTAGCAGAGCTAGCCTGTCTCGTGCCATGGTCAGATTGGTGACCATTTTATCCTGAAGTCTCTTTGCTCGGTCATATTGCTCTCCAGCTGACAAAAGACTGAGTATTAGATTGAAGCACGTCAACATAGAACACCATGCACATTTGGGTGTGTGTTTGTGGTACCTTGTCCCGTGATCTCCACTGCTATCCCCCTTTCCAGCTCCGCTATCCCTTTCTTGTACCACTGCACAGCCTCCCCCTTCTCTCCTGTCATCACACACAGGGGCTTTATCACAAACTGTCACACACAACACACCACTAAATAGGTCATAAAAACAGCAAACACACCTGTATCATCTTCGTCGATCCTCAGTGCCTTCGATATATATTCAAACGCCTGCTTGTGGTAGTTTTTAATAACTTCGCCGCTGTCTTTGCTTCTACTTGCGGTTATTTTGGCCGACATTAGGCCTAGTCTCGCGTTACTGTCGCCTTCTGCACAGTTAGAAGTCAGTTAGCGCGATAGGAAAGAAAACACGGCGGTATTTAGCCTTTAAATGGCATTTAAAAGTGATTCAATCCGCGGTACGTAGTTTATAACATAATATTTTAACACACGTACAAATAATTCTGGTGCCTCATCACAACACAAACATTTCTACCGCTAGCTTCCGCTTTCCCGTGTGTACGTCGGACAGGAGTCTCCGCCTTCCCGGGCGGTAGCGATAAAAAATCCAACACTGCTACAGCCCGTTGGATTTTAACAGCATAAACATAATTTTTTATTATTTTTCAGTACTAATTATTGCATGGTTTAGCTGTAAAAATTTACAGACACCCTTTAGTAAAAAATCAGCTTTTAATGTATCCACTTTTTTAAATGTATTTTTTACCTGCTAGAAGACACATTAACAGTCAACGTCATGAAACTGCACTGTGTACTAATGACAATCTCAAAAACACAGATCCAGATTTTCAAGGTTTCACACGTAACAAACCTAAGGCACCAATCCTTTCAACTGCCAGGGTGGGGCTTTCAATATTTTTATTCTTCTTCAGAGTCGATTTCAAACATGTTTGACTAAATTACTCCAATATTACAACTTGCCATTGTGTAGTGTAGCAGAATTTAACAGTATTTGAGTGGAATCGTAGGTGAGGAGGCAACTTGAGCAGAAAAGATGAAGCATTACATATATGCCATTTTAATTAAGGGAAAAAAACCCAGACTTCTAAATACGTATCTTCGAAACACAGACATTAGTTTTTAAGGGTGTAATTAATGACAAATGAGGGGGAATTTAAAAGCAGCTACTTTTTCAATTTTTGCTCCTTTTACAAAGTTCTCTTTAATCACCTATTAAACCCAATGCAGTCTTGCAAAGCCAGACCATTCTTCATCAGAAAAAGACTTGGCTGCACCTCTTTATCATTCTGCTATAGCGGGAAAAACACTCAATCTGACAGTCAACACAGAAGACCATGGCGTTTATTCTCATTAATAGCAATTTACTGCATTCCATACAACTATGGTTGCAGGCGAAGTATCTGCTGGTTACCACAGATGCTACTTGATGCTACTTGAGGCCACAGAAAATAATTGTGGAGTGGACAAAAACAGAACTGCAGCACCATCTAGCTGTAAAACAGTGGAGAAACTTCACTCCTCACGGTGTTTACCTCAAGAATTAGCAAGTCTGTTGCAGAAAAACTGTACAAGGAAGTCATGGATTGGACATGATGCAGATATAAATTAAGAAATAGTCTGAGTCCTGTTCCATGTTACAAACTTGAAGAAATATAAGGTTTAGATTTCATGGAAAAATCTCATCCACTTGTTTTACAGACCCCCTGCAATGAAAATCAAGTTTTTAACTTGTTAACATGTCCATACGGTCTTTTTATTTATTTGGGAAGACATACCATGAGTTCAATAAGCAAGAAGCTATATGACTTAACATTTCCACCTTGAAGCTACAGTGTACCAAGGACACTTTCAAAAATAGATTCAGACTTCTGAATTTTCATACAGAACAATCCTAAAGAACCAATGGGGCTTTCTGTATCATTCTTCTTACTGACAAATAGGCAGTCATTCTTCATCTTCGTCAACACAGGTGATAGATAGATAGATAGATAGATAGACAGATAGAAAAAGAGAGGAAGTGACATCAGAAAAGGTAAAGATCACGCAAACATCGTGAGGGAAAATGTCTCGCAAAACAAAATAAAGCCCCCCCCCATGCACACACACAAAAGAACAGATACACAATAATAATGATAAAAGAACAAAAGAAAATTAAATTACAATGTAAACAAAAACAAGGTGGGATTTTGGGAGAAATTAATGATATATTTAACACGCCTGTTACAGCAGCAGGACTTGCTGGCTTCCTGATATCTGTATTAGTAAGATGGTGACAAAAATGGACCAGTTAATTCTTTTGTTGTACTGAGAAACGTAGAGAGCAGATTTGCTGAAGAAAGCTTGTATTAGAGGTAGAAAATATTTTTGCCGTGCTTCAAATTATGTCACTGGTCAGTGCTACAGATGCAACCAGTTCAATTCTTTTCTCTGGATAGAAGGAGACAGACAGGAGGATTTAAGCACTGTTTTGCTTTTTTAAAAATCATTATTATTATTTTTTAATTTGCTCTGAGGGGATAGCTGCAACACACTCACTAATTTGATATCTTTACCTTCTAGAATTTTGGAACGTACTCTGCTATATATTGGTAGCCTTATGGATGTGAGGACAGACTAGCAAGGAACCGGTAATGGTGGAGACCACAGAGGATTGAGGCAGAGAGGTAGATGAACGCTGGCTGAACGGGATGGATGGATGGATGGACTCTGTTCGTGTTCTCCGGCGCCTGGGGACAGGCATTGACAGAGTGGAGGGATGCTGCTATGGCCTGGAGAGATTGTCCCACATCAATGTTGCTAGTGAAAGGTTGAGGAGAACCCCAGAGTGGAGCTGTGCCACGCTTTGCTGCAGCCTCGGCAAGAGCAGATTGTTTTGGTCATCTCGTGTTTGGGTGCATGACTTAGATTGGCATGTGCAGTGGGATCCTGCAGGGTTGAATTGACTGAATGAGGTTGAGAAGGACTTGTGCTGGAAAATGGCAGAAAACTCCTGCGTTTTTTTTTTTTTTAGCAGCAAGACGCTAAGAAGCAAAGCAGGAGCTCTGTCTCATACAGCCCACAAGTGAAGAATCATATACTACAGGCCAAAAGTTTGGAAGCAAGATCAAATTTGTTCAGAAAGATCATCGTTTCATTGGTGTACTTTACAACAAAACAAACATTCTGATTATAAAAAGAGTCACTCATCAGAATACATCTTTACTATATAATTATGAGGTATTTGTATCTGTACTCTTGTTTCTTGACCCAGCTGTTTCTTTCTAGCCATTTCTTTGGTAGTCATAGAGATATGGACACAGCTGGGATTTATTGGGATTTTTGTATGCAAACTCTCAAAAGTCAAAGAGCTAAAGTGAATGATGCATAATAAACAGTGATTTAAAAAAAATGTACTGAAGTTGTGACTCTTACAAATCTTCTCAACTCTAAAACTAAGCTCTTCTTTTCTTTTGTAAGCATTTATTCAGCAATTGTCAGGTAGCATCAATGTATACCTATGGTAAATTAGGGGGAAATGGTGCATAGCAATGAAAACAAAGTCTGATCATGCAGTAAATGCATCCCAGAATCCATAGAATTCATACTGGTGATTTTTAAGAAAGACATTGTGAACAAAAATTTGAAGTTGCTTCCAACTTTTTTGCCCTGCAGTGTATATAAAAACCCAGAGGATCTCTGGGTTCGCTGCCAGAATCAGACATGACACAGATGGCTAACATCACAGACTGTGCAACATTTCAAAATCATAGCACAGATGCAAGTTCAACCACCTGGGGAAAAGAGTGGCAGAAGTGCAATGACTTTCCAGAATGGGATCTACAGGTTAGATCACTGGATGAGAGTTTTGATGTTGAGATTTAAAGTGAAGTGTACTTACCCATGTGGGAAAACAGAAATAGCAGACAGAATAACAGCAACAATAGTTCATATTCACCAAGAGGAATAAAGACAAAGAGTTAGAGAACAGATGCTCCTTATTGAAATTACGCATCACCTTCATAACAAAATGTTGACTAAAGTGTTGCACAACATCAGGCAAATAAAACCATTAAAACTAAATAAAAACTATTTAAGTCTAATAAAACCAAAGACCATTATTACAAGAAAAGGAAACCAAATCAGTGTGTGCTAAACTACAGGGGTAGTCATTAGTACTGGACCACACAGAGAAAACTGAAATAGGATCGAATCAAGCAACATGGGGCACGAGTGGAACAGGTCTGACAGATGAGCTGGGGCTCGTCCATTCAAGTACAAGTAACACTATTGTAGTTCATCCTCAACTGAACATGTGATGACACCAAGATTGGTAGACATCTGCAGTGTTTAGAACCAGCTGCAACCTGGATATTAGTGTTTGGTCCATTCTGACATCCAACTAACTGCAGGCTGGAAGTAATAAAGAGCACCTTCTCAAGGAAAGATTTTAATTTAGATAATAGTAGAGAAAGTTGGCTTTGACTACTGACTAGAACAGCAGGTTTCATCTACAAGAAAAATCAAAAAACATGTTGTTTCCAATATGTGGAATACTGTCAAGTGACACTGGTGGAAGGTGGGTGAAAGAATCTTGTCTTGTTTGCATTTCTTTAATCCAAACACAATTGTATTGAGCTAAGCAAGGGATACAGCAATGGTATTCCTTCAAAATAGTGACAGGGGAATTGTTTTGGTGGTAACACAAGAGCTGTCAATAAAATGGATAATTCACAAACACAGAAAAAAAGACAGCAGACAGCAGAAGGGGAGGAGAAAGCCACATGAACAGCTAATGGATGGCATTTCGACACAATGTACATCCAGTGAGACTGACTAGACCCCATGAAAACACAGCAAATTGTTCCAATCATATTGTCTGTATTATATTGCACATGCAACCTTGCAGGTACTAAAATATGACAAATATTCAAATACAACATGATAAAATAAAAACCATTGTGCTTACACTGATCAGCCACAACTCTGACACCAACTGCCTCTTATTGTGTTGGTTCTTCTAATGCTGCCAAAACAGCTCTAAACTGTCAGAATATGGACACAGGACCTCTAGTGTTATTCTGTGTGTCAGAAGCTGGGATGTTCCATGCAAAAGAACAGTAGCTAAATGCTAATCTTGTATGTACAACATCAGGTAAATACAAAAATGTTAACCAGTCTTAAAGGTCCTACCAGAGAATTTTTAAAGTACAGAAGAAAGCTTCGTGATGAGATAGTTTTGTGTCACAATTGTTGTATTGAATACACAGCTGTTATTCCAGTATTATGTCAATATCAATTCTGTTAAAAGTAATTCGATTTTGATTAAAAATTATGTTTTGTTTTATATTTTTGGTTGTTGGGGTAGTGCCTTCAAATGAAAACTGAACATACATTTGAACAATACAATCACAATTCAAAAATATATTTAATATGCTTTATTGACATGAATATCATCCAGTCAACAATATTATCAAAGCATCTAGGATGATGTAATTTAACCAAAAAAATAAAAATAAAATACAATACGTGAAGTAAAGAAACTGAATATAATATGGCAGTATACAGTAGTACAGATCAGTCAAACCTTTACTGCAAATAAATCCATTTGCAAGCATCAAGACATATGATAAACAACTGTGAAATTAACAGAAGAAACAGTGATTTGTGAGGAGAGATGTTCAATTGGTTACTTTAAAATTTAACAGCCTCATCTAGTGACATGAAATTCTGCAAGTTTTTTTGGACACAAAAAATAAAAATATAGCTTTCCGCCAGTTAAATTTGTGACTATAACACCGTGTCCGGTTTATACAAAGCAGGTGAATTTTATTTATCTCTGTTGACAGCTAGTGATGGTCCTCTGATACCCGAGGCTTCGACACATGCGCTGTAGCTCATGAAGCAAACGTATCGAGCCACTGTGCCGAGGCGTGGTTTGGTCACGTGACTCGTGACGTTTGAATCACTTCAGTGACGTTTGAAGCACTCAACTGCTTCGAATCACCTGATTGGTTCGGTTTGTTAGGTGAATCACTCAGCGGGATCGAGTGTTCCGGGATAGGAGATCCCTATTTAGTGTTGTTCATTTGAATTGTTTTTCGCAGAATAGATTGGTTTTTTTGCTGTTGTTTTTGCTTTGAGAGTTAGTAGTATGTCAGATTTCGTATTTCGTAGAGAATAGATAGATAGATAGATTTTATTTATATATATATATATATATATATATATATATATATATATATATATATATATATATATATATATATATATATATATATATATATATATATATATATATATATATTCCCAACTTACCACCCCCATGCCACAACACCTGGCACAGAACCTTGTCAGGTGCTTAGCTGACAGACTACAAACCAAAGAAAAGAACAGTTCACTGACTGTTGCTACACTTGTGGCTCTGCAGTTCAAAACTTTTGGATTCACCAATCAGAGTGGCAGCCAGTGTGAAAGAACGTTTAATAACAGAATGCACAACAATTAACATAAAGAATACCAAGCAGCAGTCATCTACGTCACAAGCACCACCACAGCCTTGTCCTCCACCACCAGCAGCACCTTCCACAGGTATTTTTATTCTCTTCTGAATAGGGAATGACTGACATTTCTGGTGATGATGATGATGATGATCTTCAATATTTTTCAGTTCAACTGTGGAGCCTATTAGACGAAGACGCAAGTAGAGCCTGGCAAATGCAAAGCGCCTCAGCGAATGCAATTGTAGAAAGAACGGCAGACCCACTGGCTTACTGGGCAACCCACAAAACCGTTTACCCAAACTTGTACAATGGAGCCAAACATTTCCTGTGTACCTCAGCCTCATCTGTGCCGTGTGAACAGGTTTTTTTTTCTAAGGCTGGGGAGATAGTGAGTAAAAGAAGGAACTGCTTGAGTCCCAAACAATGTTCCCTCTAATTTTTCATGAGTCTGAGCAAACACACAAACTCCCTGAGCGTCCCTTGGACCACTGTGAGCAACATCAGACGTGTTCACTGTGGTCACACCAGCATCACATCCATTCAAGTTACATGGTTCATTAAAAGAATCAAATTACAGCATTTACATTTCTGTTAAAACACTTTGTCAACAGGAGCCAGTTGAAGGCTGCAGTGATTTTAGTGACACTACAATGTATAAGAGTGAAGTTATTGAATATGTGTCTCTCTTTACTGTTGCAGCGGTTTTGCAAATTGCAGACGGACCCTGTTCACTCCATAGACACCAATGTTATTCCTGTAGCTTGAAAGACAGCTACTTTTGATAAAACTGGGCTTGTAGCACATTGTCTGCCTTGCAACAATGGGAAAGAGGCACCGTTTATGTTTTGACAACTTATATCTAACGAGTTATTGATGTTGGAAGTCCGAATCTGTGAATATCTTTCCAACTTTACTGAACTTGGGGCCACTACCACCTAAGGAGTGATATATTTAATTTTGAAAAAAGCATTTAGCCATACTTAAAGCTTTAAGTGCTTTATTAACACGGAACTAAAAATTTTGTATTGTTTTATTATCACAGGTTCTGTCTGAAAAGAGGTGGCATCATTTTAAACTGTGAAATCAAACTAACAAAATGTAATGACCAACCAGTGAGTAATACTGGATTCTGCAAAAACATAAACAACTTTTTTAAAATCTAAATCTTATCTTAACACAGTTAATGTATTAACTTATTTTTGTGTGTATGCATGTATTTATTGATTTATTTAGTACTGTTAACATATCAGAGTTCTGAGTGAATTTTTCTTAAGATAAGCAAAGGCCATTTATTGATTACATATAGACTATTAAATGTTTATTAAAAACTGAAAAGCATTTAAAAAAAACAACTTAGGCATTTATTGAATCACTAAAATACTGTAGAGTACAGACCACATCAGCATGATTATAAGCATCCTCTGGTAAATTAACAACCAGATACTGATGTCTCTCACCATATGGACTTCAGGAGATGACTGGGGGATGATAAACTGTGACCTACTGGTTGGGTTCTCTCTGTTCTCATGTTTCTTACATGTTTGTCCCCTGACAGCCGGGTCCTAATGTTTTTTGAGCAACACACCATACTATGACGTTTTTACAATGATGGTTCTACTATGGAACCAGTTTGACATGTTCAGGTATTCTTTGTGTGAAAACTCAGAGATTTCAGGTATCAGAACGTGGTTTTCAACTTTCTTTGTTAACTTTCTGCTTCAACTTTAAATTAAATTTCCTTCACTAACCCAGCCCTCTGGACTTCCAGTAAGCTGTGTTCCTATTGGCTGTCCAGGTGGCTGCTTGGTGTTATCAGGAACACCTGAGCAGCTCAGTGTCTTCCTGCTTTATTTAGCTGCAGTCAAACATTTCCTCTGCTTCCTTCACCAGTGAACTGGGTTTGGCTCCGTTGCTTCAGTTTGTTCTTTAGGTGTTGGCTTGCAGCTTCCAGCAGTAAAATCGTCTTTAATGTGTTTCTTGGTGTGTTTTAGGGCTTTGTACTGGATAGTTGTCTTGGTAAATGTGGTTCTTTAGCCACAGTTTGCACATGGTGCTAATGTGTGCAGTGATTAGTGGATTTGGTGCAGCTGAGTTGTGTCTTTATCTTGGCTGTAGTGAGTCTTTAGAGGTTTTTGGTCAGACACATTCTGTATTCTTGTTTGTGAACCAGCATTGGTTGTCCAGAAGGTAAGAGTTCCTGTCCTGATTCTCTGTTCTCAGAGGTTCTCTGGTAGGCTGCAGGAGACTTTAGCGTTTGGGTTGTACTAGTTTGGTTTTTGTATGGTTTCATTTGGACGACTATCTTGAGGCCCCTCCATGTGGTTTAGCGAGGTTTTCTGGAACAGTTCTACAAAGCAACCTGCAGCAGAAGAGACTTTAAGAGTTTTTAGGAAGTTCTGGAGACCAG
This sequence comes from Amphiprion ocellaris, assembly GCF_022539595.1. Lineage (NCBI taxonomy): Eukaryota > Metazoa > Chordata > Actinopteri > Pomacentridae > Amphiprion > Amphiprion ocellaris. Next base: position 16,566,408 of record NC_072781.1, on the reverse strand, counting down.
ACTTTAGAGCAGCAGAAACATTTGTCAGCAGTTTGAGCAGGAGAAGGTGAGCTTCAGAGTAGAAATGAGAAGGAAACCTTCTTGACCCGTGCGGTGAGGTCCTGTACCAAGAGTTTGAGCAGGTTGTGAAGAATCTGTAGTTCTTTGGTCTGAAAGCACAAGAAGAGTCGACTCATTAAAGGAGAAAACAGGAGATATTGTTGGTTCTTCTGTCGCTCTGCAGTTTCCTTAGACTGAATATCAAGTTTATATTTTAAATGATTTCCCATGTGAGCCCAAGAAGACTTCAATAAACTCCATCTCCTGGACACAACATATTTTATTACCATGTTAAATGTTTTTTTTTTTAATGTTTTTGAGTTTTAATCATAGTTTTTTTCTCTTTGTTTGTTTAGTTTTGTCATCTGTGTAAAAGGTGCTAAACAAATAAAGTTGAATTGATAAACTGAATAACTGACTAACTCATGATTGTGACAACAGAAGTATTTTCATTGTGATTTAAGGGTTTATTTCATTTTTAAGGTTGGGGTTAAAATCTTGACAGAAAAAGATGATTAAAGAAATAAACTACATAACAAAAAGCAATTAAATCAAACAAAAAAAATTAATACAATAAAACTTTTAGAAAGTTTTATTGTTAAAAAGATTGAAGAAATTTAAGATGTAATTTTCTAATTAAACATTTAATTTTTTAATTAAATGTTTTGTCTTTTTAAAGGTTTAATAATCTAATTAAATGTTTTGCATTTTTAAAAAATGTTTAATATTCATGTTCAATTTCATTTTTTAAATGTTTAATTATGGAAAATATTTTATCTGTAATTTTTAATATTTGTATTTTAAAAATTTTGTTTAATTTCATAATGACATGTATTGTATGTTGTTGAATTATCTAATTCAATATTTTGTCTGTTTAATAGAGTTAAACATTAAATACAAATAAATTATATGTACATATACCACCTTTTAATGTTTAGTTTTCTTTTTAAATGCTTCATTGTATTTTCTGTTTAATTCTTATTTGAAGTTTTATTGTCTTTATGATGTAATTTTCTAATTAAACATTTAATTTTTTAATTAAATGTTTTGTCTTTTTAAGGGTTTAATAATCTGATTAAATGTTTTGCATTTTTAAAAATGTTTAACATTCTTCTTGTTTAATTGTATTTTTTAAATGTTTAATGATGGAAAATACTTTATCTGTAATTTCCAATATTTGTATTTTAAAAATTTTGTTTAATTTCATAATGACATGTATTGTATCTTGTTGAATTATCTCATTCAATATTTTGTCTGTTTAATAGAGTTAAACATTAAATTACATTAAATTATATTAAACAGACAAAATATTGAATGAGATAATTCAACAAGATACAATACATGTCATTATGAAATTAAACAAAATTTTTAAAATACAAATATTGGAAATTACAGATAAAGTATTTTCCATCATTAAACATTTAAAAAATACAATTAAACAAGAAGAATGTTAAACATTTTTAAAAATGCAAAACATTTAATCAGATTATTAAACCCTTAAAAAGACAAAACATGGACGCCCATATAGCTCAACGGGCTAAGCGGGTGACCTATGTACAGGAGCTGGTCCCCGACGCAGCGTCCCGGGTTCGAGTCCCGCTAGTGGCCCTTTGCTGCAAGTCTTCCCCCGACTCTTCTCCCCCGTTTCCTGTCTGTCTCTCACTACACCTATCCAATAAAAAGACAAAACATTTAATTAAAAAATTAAATGTTTAATTAGAAAATTATATCTTAAAGACAATAAAAGTTCAAATAGGAATTAAACAGAAAATACAATGAAGGATTTAAAAAGAAAAACATTAAAAGGTGGTAAAACATTTAAAAAGAAAAACCTTAAAGATTTAATCGAAACATTAACAGACTGTCTGAAGGTTCAAACTAACAGAGAACTACTCAAGAACTTTTAAGATTTCAGTCCTCAGACTGTGTGAAGGTTCAAACTAACAGAGAACTACTCAAGAACTTTTAAGATTTCAGTCCTCAGACTGTGTGAAGGTTCAAACTAACGGAGAAGTACTCAGGAACTTAGAAGATATCAGTCCTTGGACTGTCTGGAAGTTCAGTCTAACAGAGAACTGCTGTGGGACTTAGAAATTTTCAGCCCTCAGACTGTGTGAAAGCTCAGGTCCTGAGGACTCGGGAGGTCTGGAGGCTTTGAAAGTCTTGGAACTGAGGGTTCAACCCTCCAGCACAAAGGCTAAAGTCCAACCTCCTGAGAAAAACGATCGAGTCGAGACTCAAGTTAAAAAAAACTCAAAAATGGCAAAAAAAAAAAAAAGATGATAAATGCACAAAAAAAAAAAAAAAAAAGTATCGCGCGCAGCTTAGAGGGAACAGTGGTCCCAAAACTGTTGATAAATTATTTCTCAATAAAACCTCATAACCAGTTACATAAGCACACCCTCTTTACTGACCTCTTTACCAATAAACCCCAAGACATACTTTGCCAAAATCCATAATAATCCATAAAATCTTTATTTGCACCAGCCCCATGTGAAAATGACATCAGTCTGTATTTGTAGAGCATCTCATGAATGTAGCAGCACCGTTTAAATGTTTCATAACACAGAATATAAGCAAAGAGTATATAGGGATACAGACAAACATGGGAAATAAGAAACGTGCTCTTCAATAGTTATTGTCATTATTATTACTAGTAATATTATTTTTGTGTCCACTTCAACCCATACAATCATCTAGTGTAGTCACACGAATGTGTGCATGGCGAATCAAATCCAAAACAATCCATGAACCAACGACCACGTCTTGATTGCACTTCATATTATTGACCACTAGATTTCCTACTCGAGCACTGTGTGTCATTGAGGCCTCGAGTAATGAACCATGTTTTGAATGAAGTGTCGAAGCTTCAACAAAGCCTCGATCAGCCATCACTATTGACAGCCCCACAACACCTTCACCACACAGTACCCGCTCACCTGACGGACAGAGCAATGTCATAATCAAACAATCATTTTAGTAACGGCTACGCCTCCTGTCGTTTTTCACCAATAATATCATTGTTGGTCAATCAAACAGCCAATCAGGATGCTCTACGTCACTCATAACAGTTTGAGACACGCCCCTTACCTGGCTCGGCAGACAAACCAGTAATCCTCAGATTCCCGACAGTGACAACGCTCGATTTTTAACGCTAGCTTTTAGTATTGGTCTTCTAGGTGTTCGATATTGGCACATTTCAAACATTTTGTAATTTGTACTTTTCCAAAATTTACATGATAATATCGCCAGACTGTCTAACAAACTGACGTTAGCTCCGCTCCCCGGCTAACTTATCAACCGGTAACAGCAGCAGGGCCAGCTGACGGTACACTGAGCTTGTTAGCCTGCTAGCTCCACAGTCTCTCCAGCCCAACTGCCCTTTGTCTTTTCAAGCAACTTAGCTAGCAAGTGTTGGTTCTTGTCTCGGTAATCTAACGCCGGATTTTTGCTGTTTCGTTTTATTTTTTCGCCTGACAAGAGTTAAGTAAACCAAGATAGGCGGCTTGGGAACCAAGATGTCGAACCGAGTGGTGTGCAGAGAAGCCAGTCACGCCGGGAGCTGGTACTCCGCTTCGGGTAACTGTCAACACAGTCCGTGTTAGCACGCTGCATGCTAGCTGTGGCTGTTGTTGTTTGTGTCATAGCGGTGTGTTTAATTGGATTTAGTGGGCTTTTATTCTGCATAAGCTCCACTTATCAAAGGATCATAACTGGTGTCTCACTGGCTTCGATTACAGACGATGATATGCAGCGGTAAAGTTGTAGCACTTATCCAGCTGATGAAAAAAGTCGGCTAGCTAACATTTAACTGTTATCGACTACCTCGACTCTGTTATCCCATTTGGTGCATGGTTGATTAATCAGCACTTCGTTGTCGGGTGTCCAATGGAAGTGTTTCTGAACAAACAGGCATCTACTGCTCAGCATTTTTTCTGACAAGCTATCAACTCAGTCAAAGCTAACTTGGCTAATATTGCAGAACTTCCTGGCCTACATGCTATCTGGCTAGCTGCACTAGACATTTCCCGGAGCAGTCTGTCTGTATTATTGTTGTGGTCTTGTTGGTCTGTGACCCTGACAGGCTTATGTTTATGTGCTGAAGTCCTCCCTGCCATGAAACAAAGGACTGGGTAGGGCAGGGCAGAAAATTGAAGGTTCATGTTGCTCCCCTTCCCCCATTTTACAGGCAGTACGCTGGTTTGTTTTTATTGAACCCCGCAAGGCTGCTTGTTTATCCCTTATTAGCCTGCTTTACTGCATTGTTACTAACCGTTATTATCGACAGGACATATACGATGGTTTGGCTCTATATAAACCCTACAGACATTTATGTTGCATGGAAACCACAAGCCACATACGCTGAGCTAACAGAAATTTACTATGATTCCGATGTCCTTGTTAGTTATTACAAAACAATTAACAGTAGTTATTCAAACTGTCAGTCAGCTACAGTTAGTGCATTTCATGCTGACTTAAGTTTAACACCTTTTCGTTAAACACTAACATGGGTAGTTTGTACTGTAATGCAGGCAGTACATTCCCGTGTTGTCCATCGTGTTTCCAGGTCAAGCAAATTTAAAACTAGGAGTAATTTGTTGTTTGAGGCAGATCAGAACACAGTATGATTGGCTTAAGGTTTACAGCAAAAGATTAAGGGTTTCACCCATTGGGGCTAGCTTATAAACAATTGTCAAGAACTTTGTAAGGTGTAATGGGAATTTCCATATAGAATACGGGATGACTCATTCTAGTTTACTTCCATTTTTCACCTCCCAAAAAAATACACACCCTACCCAATGACAAGGCTAAATTAATTATTGTCTGATTTGTCTGGATTTCACACCCTGGGCATTACTGTTTCTCTCACACACTGATGTCAGTCACTTGCCTTGATCTTTGTGATCTAGACTTGTAGCTTACCTGTGTCTGTCAAACTCTGTTTTAAACGATTTCTATTATCCTCATTTTTCCAGTGAAACTGACTGAAATAAAATACTTGTCAAATGTCTTTCTACCATTTCAGGATCCCAGCTGAATGCACAACTAGAAGGCTGGCTGTCTCAAGCACAGTCCACGATCAGACCTGCTAGAGCCATCATTGCGCCGTAAGCACACTTTGACAAATGGAAGAAAATTAAGCTCTGAGTATGTTACATGGTGTCCGTGATGCCATGTCAGTCTAATCTGATGTATATTTGTTTGCAGCCATGCTGGATATACCTACTGTGGTGCTTGTGCAGCACATGCCTACAAGCAGGTTGATCCCTCTATTACGTGAGTCATTCTGTTTTCTATTGCAGTTTTAAGAAAATGTATGTTGTGACGGTTTCTTAATTCCGCTCCTCTGACAGAATGAACAGATATTCATGTAGATAGCACAATGCAGTGCTTGTGATGTATCTTCTGTGATCAGGGTGCGTGAGATTAAGTGTTGTTGCCCTTCAGTCGTAGGGTGTTCATCCTGGGACCTTCACACCATGTGCCCCTCTCCCGCTGTGCCCTGTCGCCCGCAGACGTCTATAGAACACCCCTCTATGACCTGAGAATCGACCAGAAGGGTATTCACTGTTTTCACTCATGACATTGCCATTCCTACTTTATTTAACACATATGTGTGTTTGTTTCTCAATCTCACATGTTAACTGCCACCTGGTAAATATTTAAGAAAGTATTTGAAGGATGTGCATGTGAAGGAGTAACATAGCCACAGTTTGGACTGCATTTAAGGTTTGTCCGCAGTAGAATGTTGTGCATGTTTCATACCAAGTTGAAAATGAAACACCTTTTCTCAGCTCTTCTGAATTATTGCACTAAACAAGCATTGAACTATGTCTGAGCCTTTCCTCATTATGATTATTGTAGTCTGGCTTGAATAGAGCTCTATTATACAGATACAAAGCAATCTTGGAAGGTGATAAACTTTCAGTCACATTCCAGGGAGCAAACATCTTCCCAACTCTTTGGTTAAAGACTTCCTCAGTGCTTAGGTTTTGCTCAACCAGGCACTGATCAGAACTCCCCATTTAAATAAGTGTACAGCTCCAAAAATGACTTAATCAATAGGCATGGTTATGCACAAATTAAAATGAAACCTCTCTTTTACAGTTTATGCTGACCTCTGGAAAACTGGGTTGTTTGAGAGGATGAGTCTGCAGACAGATGAAGATGAGCACAGTATTGAAATGCACTTGCCTTACACTGCTAAAGCCATGGAGAGGTAATGCACAAAGGAATCACATTTACTGAACTAAAGAATCAACACTGTGCACTTTCAGAAGAAACTGTCTCACTGAATAAGGCTGTTATTGACACACAAGAAGACAGGGCAAAAGCTCTTTTGTTTTCTTTCTTCTTTTCTTTGCCTTTCTGTAAATACCATAAACCAGAATCACACTGGTGCCAGGGACACATGGAAAGTGTGATATGCATAATTGATACCGCCTTCTGTTAGGTTGGCTGGAATCAAAAGGATTTTTTTGGTTCCATTGATCCGGTAGTAAAAATGAACTGTGCACATTAAGTTAGTACATGTCATGTGTACAGGTTAAACTAAAACCTGCACATAGAGTATAAATATTAAACTCAGGTTGTTAATCCAGTAATCTGATGTTGCAGCCACAAAGATGAGTTTAGCATCGTTCCTGTGCTCGTGGGCGCCCTGAGTGAGTCTAAGGAACAGGAATATGGGAAGCTGCTCAGCAAGTACCTGGCAGATCCATCCAACCTTTTCATCATCTCATCTGACTTCTGCCACTGGGGTGGGTGACTCCAAATAGAAACACTGAAAATGTCATTCGTTCTTTGAGGTTATTCTGATAATTAAATGTAGTTTGTAATAGCAGGATAATTTGTTCTAAATGTAGTAATTGTGACATGACTGAATCCAACTGTTGTTTCTCTTTTGAAGGTCAACGGTTTCGCTACACATACTACGATGAATCTCAAGGGGAGATCTACAGGTCTATCGAACATCTTGATAGAATGGTAACCACTGAGATATATTTGACTCAAGTGTGACGTCATTTGTGGGATAACAAATGTGAAGCATGTTATCTTCCATCACAGGCACAATTGCTATGGTAATGAAGTAAGTATAGGACATACAATGAATGGGAACCATAATAATTAGTGGTTATAAATGCCATGAATTTTTGAATGTCCTTATTTGGACTATTTGAATGCATACACACACAGATAAATGTGTTTCAAGAAGTTAAAAACAGGGATTTTTCTTATGTTTTTCAGGAACATGTTTTTTTATGATAAAGCTTTTTTTAAAAAAAAAAAAAAAACATTCTCTGCGTATAGAAATTGCTGCTATTTGAAAAAAGCGAAAATGTCCTAAATAATCACATTATTTAGTATATATCAAAGCTAAACAGAATTTTTCTTTAAAACAAGTCTTGACAGCAAATGATAACATGAGAAGTACAGTGTATATACTATAGAATAGAAAAGCATTTTCCAAATGTTTTATAGTGAAAATTAATTTCGATGCAATAGACAATTTTCACAGCAGATGTGTCATAACAAGAAAAGCACAGCTACATTAATGATGGCTGTGTTCCACTTAGGGGAGGACCTGCTGTTGTACATGCTGGTTCACTGTCACAGCTTACTGGGACACTTAATGGAACTGTGCCATCATTAATGTTTTTAATTCCCCATGCTCTTCCTGCTGTGACAAGCAAAATTGCCTGCTGTGAAAAAATCTATTCATCTCAAAAAATAACCTGCCTATAAATAACAATAGTTTGTACTTTTAGGATATGAGGGCACATTAGGGTTTTGTGACTTCTGTTCAATTCTTTTCTCTGCTTATGCAGGGGATGGGTATTATAGAGCAGCTGGATCCCATGTCTTTCACCAATTACTTGAAGAAGTACCGCAACACCATCTGTGGACGCCACCCGATTGGAGTGCTGCTAAATGTAAGTACCATAGAAGAAAAGCATCGCCAGATCTCTCAGTATTTCACCTTGTGTAGAGATTTTGATGGTTGGCCATTTGACTGTTCACTAAGTATCCCCAGTTACCTGTCTGTGCCTCGTCCAACTTAGAGATGAGAGATAAGGCTTTACTGATCCCCTTTTATTATGTCTATATGTGTATAAAATAGCACTACAGAAGTAAGATTAAAAAAATAAGGATGAGTAGCGTGATATCGATACAAATAAATAGACCTGTTCCCACTTACCATATAGAATTCTAAATTAGTTGGTCTTTGGGCCATGATTTCAGACAGATGTCAACAACAGCAGCTTCTTATTTTTAAGCAGATGAACATGATGATTTGGCAGGCAGGAATATTATGCACTGACTTGTTTTAATTAAGAACCCTGTACAGGGGTTCTTATCCTAAATCATTGATTCTGAGGATCGTTCTTTGAGTGTTGAACTAGTTAGCTCTAATCTAAACTATGATAAGGAGAACTGTTTTTTGTTTTTAATATAACATGTATCCACACAAACTGATACAGCTGGTTAATGACAGTCTTTTGGACCTTTCAAGTAATGCTTCGTAACTGCAGAAAGTATTAAACTAATTAGCCAGACATGCAAATAATTGCAGCATACATTAAAAGCAGACAAAGGCAGTCTTACACTCATTCCTTATGCTTGTACATTCTAGCAGGTTTGGACTTGAAAGCTGGTGAGAATCTGTGGTACTTTTATTAAACATTCACTGTAAATGTTGAGTTTGAGTTTTGATAAACTTTCCTGTGTGGCAAGATTCTGAACTTCTGTTCTCAAAAACTACTTAAAATTCAGTTAACTCACTTACAGTGAGCCTAAGCACAAAGTCCTTGATTGCTTGGTCCAGTGACAGCTCCAATAATGAATATTCAAACAATATGTCTATGTTCTCCAAGGTGTTGAAAGGAGAAGACAGCTTAGATGTGTGCAATTTTTACAGCTGAACCTGCGCTGCTGCCTTATATGGGTAATTTAATTAGGAATACGTTGTACTTGTGTTAATGGACATTTATTTGGTTAATCTGGCACGAGAGTAAACAGCTCAGTCTTTTCTTGTTGACATTATGCAGCATTTGAATGCCTGAAACGTTAGAGAAATAAAGAATTATGGCCAGTCAGAGTCTTGTGAATAGATTTCTCTTCTGCACCACAGATGTTCTGAACATGACTCCAAAACTGAGGTTCATACTGAACCATGAGTTTTGTGCAGCACTACAGTCCTAATACTTGCTGCTTCTGGTAGACAGTCAATTGACTTTCAAGAACAGTAGAAAAGAGAAGTATACCTCCTTAAATGAGACATTCTATCCTTATTGCCTGTCTTTGTGTGATACTTGCTCTAAATTGGTGACTTAAGTGGTTGTTACTGTTTTGCAGGCTGTGGCTGAGCTGAGAAAGTCTGGTTTAGAAATGAACTTCTCTTTCCTGAACTACGCCCAATCAAGTCAGTGCAGGAACTGGCAGGACAGCTCCGTGAGTTATGCTGCTGGGGCGCTCATCGTCCATTGAGGTCAACTTTTGCGGGGGCCACTGCAGTGCCGCCACCCTGCCCTTACTATCTATCGCCATAACCTGACCCAGACACCCTCCCTCTCACCCCACCCCCAGTTACACCCACTATTTGCAGGAAGGACCTAGACACTCAAAGCCAATACCGTCTTCTTTCTCTGTCTCTCCCTCAGCCCTCCTCCACCTTTCTCCACACCTCCTCTCAGTTTGAAGTGTGTCTCAGAGCTTTTGGTTGAAACATTTTGCTTGAAGTGCAGTTTTGAGATGATGTGGGAGCAAATGGTCAGAGGAGATTGGCAGAGTGTGTAGTATTTTGGCTTGGAGTAAGCATTGAGAGGGGGAAACCTTATTTGGGTTTTTGCAAGGACTGTAGTTGTCCTCTTAGTCCCGTTTTGTTTTCCTTACGAAACGAAGGATTTCAGTTGTGTTATTGCAATCTTTAAATTTGGACTCGATCTGTTCTCTTGTAATTTGCCGCAGAAAAGGAATTCAAATAAAACTGCAGATGCTAATGGAGGACATTCAAATGTTGCCAGATGAACATGACATGAGTGTTTTGACTGCTTCAACAATTTAAACTTTGAAAACAGTGTCATAGGTAATTACTACCATTGCTCAACATATGTTGTAGTTGCTAACAAAGGGCTGCACTCGACAAAGTTCACTAACCCCCTACTGTACAAAACCAAAAACATTATTATTATCATCGTAGTTTATTAAATATAATATTTTATTCATATTTTATTCCTTTTCTTTTTCCTTTTTTAGTTAGATTTTTTATTAGATGTGGTAGTATTTACTCAGTTAGTTTGTAGATTTGAACAAAAAGCAGCGTTGTCACTTAAGCTCGAAAGCCATCAATGGTTTGCCCAATAAATTAGTGTGTGCAACACTGCTCCTGGATTCCAATGTTTTTTTAGGGCCAGACTGCAATTGTGGGGCTACAGAAATGTAATTGAATTTGGATATTGTGTACATGACTCCAATGCAGATACCTCTAGTATTTGTTTACACTGCCACCTCGAATCTTTGTAGTCATTGAATAGGGCTACGTTCACTCTAATTTGTGTTACATTTTAAAAACTTCTAACTCTTAGCTAGAGTTACACCTAGTGTTAAAACTGCTCAAGTGTTTTAGGACCCCTAAGATGGAGTGTTTTGCAAATGCTGCTAAACCCCTTTTTATTTTTTTCATGGTGTTTTAGTCAGGACAGACAGAAACCATGGCTTCTGCAAACGATGATGCAGATGCCCATGATTGCCTTCTGATCGGGTTTTTATTACTCCCTTTGTGTCCTATCCTAATTCCACATGCTGCTATAATGAGGCCATTTTCCAGAAGAAATCATCAATATCAGGCTTGACTATTGGTAGTCAATTCAAAATACATCAATTCCAGACGTTGCTGATGTTGTATGTGCTAGCTGCTCTCGTGCAATAGTTATCTGAATTTTATTGTGCTACGAGTGCACACATACAGAGTAAGCAAGCTATTATTCAAGTGATTTGTGACAACTCCCTCATCCACCAAATACCCAATGTATAAAATTGTTCTCAGACATTTTCCAGCGTATTGATGGAGCTAAAACACTTGTTTTGAAGGAGACGGATTGAACTTAAAGCACCTGTTAGTGTGGACGTAGCCTTGGAGCCTCTGTTACAATTTCTTTCTTTTTTCTTTCTTTCTTTTTTGCTAGATTTTAAAATGTCTTTTGTTTTACATTCAGTTCTGTAGGTGGCAAAGCGGTAAAGGCTGAGATGATCTGCTTAAATTACATGAACTGTTACTATATATCTGTGCATTAGGTAGTAATTTACAGCTCTTTATGTTTTGACTAAAGAATGCCAAAAGTTATTGGGAAAACTGAAGCTTTTGTTCATACATTTGGTTTCCAGGTCTGAGTTACTCTTAAGACAATAGGAGTATTAATTAGACAAGTTTATTGTCGAAGAAATAAATGATTAAGCTTGATTAATAACTTCAACACAGAGGCATAATGCTTCTCTGTAAGGTTTAACAATCGACCCAGAAAAGCGACAGCTGATGCTTCCTGCTGTATTTTGGATTTATTGGATGAATCTGAAAGAAACATGAACATTTGCATAATGAAATGCCAGGAACGAGGATCACAGTTACTAACAAAAGAAATGGTTGCTGCCGAAAATACTCCTCTTCCAACGTTTGCATAGATGAGCCAACTGCGTACAGAAGCTGAATGCAAAAACTCCAAGGTTCTTAGTAGCAGTGTAGACTTTCAATGACCATGTGATAATAGGCAGCTCACAGTGTCCGCTGTCTTTTCATTTCAGATTTCAGTGTCATTTATCTCTGACTGACTTTTGCTGTTGAAGTCAAGTATTCCCATTTAAATAATGCAGCCCTCTTACATCAGTCCCTCCCTCTTGGCACCATAAGAGGCGCCGCACTTAGCATTAAGCTATAATATCCAGTTGTATCAAGCGGGTGCAGACGGAGAGATGTATCCCAAGACTCACTTGACCTCTAAGGCTAATTTAAGGGAAACTAGACAAGCATGACACACTGTGCTATTGTGCCTTTTATCACTGTTGCACATATACATATAAAGCGTATTCTCACTTTTAGTCTTATTTTAGAATATGTACTTCGGTTTTTCTGTTTTTTCCCCGTGTACCTTACCCAACATTGTCTCCAGCTCGCCCAACACACCAGGAGTGTACGACTTGTCCCCCTCATCTGTTGGTCTAAAATGGCACCAACTGTTATCTCCTTTCTCCAGCAGGGAGTGGTGTTCTGTTTTCTCCAAATCACCTCATTCCTGTAGAGAGAGACAAAGGCTAAACCTCAACACTGTTCATGTTTTTTGTTAATGGATATTTGTTTGTCTTGAAATGGTTTTTGTATTATTTTCTTGGTTAGAGAATTGGAACTTACGCCTCACAAACCTAAAATATACTACTTAACTGCTCCCTTAATGGAGTTTTTTTGATCTCAGGTTCCACTGACAAAGCATCCCAAAAGGCTCTTCAGATAAGGCTGAGGATTCATGTTACAAATTAAGTAAAATGTACTGAAAAGCATGTCTGCTCTGGTGTCTTGTTCTTCTCATATTTACAATCTCACAGAAAGCTATTCATCTGCATTTCAGCGTTTAATCATACTGAACACGTTTGTTCCTCCAAGTGAATTAGTAGCATCTTATTTACAGCACTGCAGCAGTGTTTGGTTTTAAACACTGTAATTTTCAACTCGGTTTACCAGACATCAAACATGTATGGTAGCAAATTCACAGTGTAGTGCTGAAGATGCTGTGAAGGTAGGCATCCTGGGTAAAATAAATATCAGCTGTGTTTGTCCAGTCAGTTTACCCTGCAGACATTAAGCTTACTATCAACAGCAGAGGAAGCCAGGTGGCTGGAAGAATATATTATGAGGCACACACTATTCACGCATTTCAGAAACTAAAAACTGTCAGCATGGATAGTATTGTATATAGGGCTGAACAGTTAACTGATCTGAAGCTGCAGTTTGACACAGTGTGACCGGAATATTACAAAAGCTGTAGATCAGGATATGTGAGGTGTGGCTAGAAAATAATGAGATTAATACTTCAATTCTATTTAATTCAAACAGACTGAAACCTCAAGGGCTGTTCATTCTTGTTCGTTGATCTATGTATGCTACGTGGTTCAGACATGCACACTGTGTTGACTGACGTCTCGCTATTTAATAGGCACACCTCGTACATTTCGCAGTGTGACTAAACTGCTGTGCCAATGGTTTTAACAATTTTATGCTGTCCTCCTTCTGTGACAGTCATACGCCATAAAAAGATGATGAATGGTTCATGTGGCAATGCTCCATCACATGTTTTAAATCTGTGAAACTGAATATTGAACTGAGGCATGATTTTTAAATAATGATTCTACAAATCCAATTGCAAATAGTGATTTTAATCCAGTTCGTTCAGCCCTAATTCTCTATATGTAGTCCTGTAATAAATCCTACCTTCGTAAAGAATGTAATGCTCACTTTTTGTGAAAATCCTTTTAGGGAGTTATTTGACTCAACTTGTTCATTGGAAAGGTTTGTTGAATTTGTTGAATTTTATCAACTGACTAAAACTGGTTTAACAGAGTTGAATAGAAGTTCTGAGGATCTGAAGTCAGAGACTGAAAGTTCCATCTTAGGCTGGTCGACTTTAAATCCCTCATTCATTTCTACAGTCAACCTATGGAATCCAACGTCACCAACCCTCATAAATGTCATCAGAAATGAAAAATGAAGGAGATAATTTTCTTTCTCTTAATATTTGAAACTGTTTCTGTTCTTGAAATTATCCAACATAGTTGTCAAGTAATTTCTCAAAGCCTCGAGCTCAAACTTTCCTCAGATATGGCTATGATTGAGTGTTTTCAAGCTGTGTGTCATTTCAAGAGCTCAAGAGACTTACACAATGATGGAAAAAAGTACAAAAATGACTGCAAAAGCTGGCAAAAAATCAATGCCATTTTACCTCAGTTAAATTTTAAAATAATTATATTCACAACAGAACAGAGTAAAACTGCAATTTTTTTTGTTATCAGTAGTTACATGATTAAGTTGAAGAGGTCCTAAGTACTTGCATAATGCCCATCTGCCACACTTACATGATTAAGGACGGGCTAAATAACATGAAATTCAATCAGCACTTCTCTAAAACAATTTCAAAAGAAACTGAACATCACAACCTTAATGAAAGTAGGATTTACTGCAAGGCAGTTTAACTACACTTTTATTTTTTGCAAGGTGAATGTAATAGAAGAGTAGCTGATGGTTGTTATTGCCTCATAAATGTGGCCCACTTTATTGCGACCATATCTGCCCATTTAAAATTTGTGACTACTGACTTCAAATTCCAACCTTTACCAACAGAAAATACAGACGGCTAACAAAATAATTAAAAAACTTGAACCCTTGCTCACTTGATTAAAGATATTTGGTGTCTCTTATGCTGCTGGGGGCATTTTGCTGATATGGTTTGAGCCCACTTGTCCCATTAGAGGAAGGGTGACTGAAAATCAATACAAAATTGTTCTGTGCGATCACCTTTGTCCCTACAATAAGACATTTTTATCCTGATGGAAGTGGTCTCTTCCAGTGTCCCCATCCAAACGGGTCAATGAAGGGTTTGATGAGTATGGAAATGATGTGAGGGCTGCTCAGTGGTGTAGTGGTTAGCACTTTCGCCTTGCAGCAAGAAGGTCCCTGGTTCGCGTCCCGGCTTTCCCGGGATCTTTCTGCATGGAGTTTGCATGTTCTCCCTGTGCATGCGTGGGTTTTCTCCAGGTACTCCGGCTTCCTCCCACAGTCCAAAAATATGCTGAGGTTAATTGATTACTCTAAATTGCCCGTAGGTGTGAATGTGTGAGTGCTTGTTTGTCTCTGTATGTAGCCCTGTGACAGACTGGTGACCTGTCTAGGGTGTCCCCTGCCTTCGCCTGAGTCAGCTGGGATAGGCTCCGGCACCCCCCCGTGACCCTAGTGAGGAATAAGCGGTGTATAGATAATGGATGGATGGATGGATGGAAATGATGTGAATCATTTGCCATGGCTTTCACCATCACCAGATCTAAACCAAACTGAACAGCTATTAGAGATTTTGGACCGACATGTTAGACAGTGCTCTCCAGCATTGTTATCAAAACACCAAATGTGGGAATCAATGTCAAAAAGCAGTGGCGGAAAACGATGACCCAGCATCTTACTAAGACATTTTATGTTGCTTTTCCCTTTAGTTTATCACCTGTCTGTTTGTACTTTATGTATACTATAGCTGACACTTGATCAATGATTCTATACTGCAGTAAATGTGGCTGCATAACTACAGTTTTTGTAGTTAAGTTGCACTTGTTAATTTAGGGCCACCACCTCAGTTTACTGAGAAAATTATCATTTTAGACTAAGTCTCAAAGAGACTTTGATTTAAAATGAAGCTGATCAGTCTGTTATCTGAAAGTTTTAAGTGCTGATTTCATTGACATCCAGTTCCCCAAAGAAATACATGATAGAACCAACAATAATTATACACAAACATTTATTAACTAATACCAGAAACAAACTATAAACAACAACAGACAGTACATAAATGAATGAATGAATAAATGCAGATAAATTATTAACTGTGATCATCACTGGAAGCTCTTGGCAGAAAGGTGATGAATTTAGAATCACTCTGGAATTGGAAAACCAATTGTAATTTGTAAATTCACCCGTTAAGCAGAAGAAAAATGATATTTTGCTTAGCCTTTGTAGTAGTGAGAGGAATGTCGCTGCAGCATGTGTAGTTGTGATGATCTGCTGGATGAGTTGGTTCAGGAACGCACAGACAAAAAGGCGCTTTGGCAGGTTTGCGTTGCAAAAATGTGCCAAAGTAAAAACAGTAAGAGTCAAAGCTCATAGTTAAACAGAAAATATTTACGCTGTTATAGTATTGAAGTTAACTTAAGTAGTCCAACTTTAAGTAAACACAGGAAAACAAAGCCCTAGTTCAAAGTTGAGCCATTCGTTTCTTTAAGCCATCATAAAAACCCAGTTTTAAGCCACGTCTTATTTTAAGTTTTAATGAAAAAGCCCGTATCAAAAAGCATTTTTCCTCTGAGTTGCTCAGTTGTCCTGCTGCATTCCACTGACTTTCCTCTATCTGGAAAGCTTTGGAGCCAAATTCAAATCAGCATCTAGCCAGTCGTGGATGTGTTGCTACCAAGGTGTGATGTTGAGCTTCACTGTCCAGGAGAGGTCAGAGGCTAAATACCTTTAGAAGTTACTTTTAGTTCATTTCTTAAACATACAAATCCAGCTGTTAAATATCTATGATGATCACAGATCTAAAATACCACTGAATAGAAGACTAGGACCAAACATAATATGTTTATCTCTATGATTCCTAAGATAATAATAAAAGGTATGAACATAATCATAAACTGACAGATTGTAGACTTTAGGCTACACGTAAGTAAATTTATAATATAGCCAGAACACAAGCATATGTATTTATTAATAAGAAAATAAGACAGAGGAAGTATATATGCTTAGAGTAAAAAGTCTCTCTCTGCCTTTATGGCTGTGGTCTGTGACAGAGAGAAGGGAGGTGTTTGTGTCATGTGTGCTTCTCCACAAACACTTCAGATTCCTGGTCCTCATCAACCTGTAATCAGAGACTGAGTCCTGATCGTCACTCCGGTGCTGCTGCAGTTCCTTAATGTTCTGATTTAAACTGTTCAGTTCATAGCAAATTCTGTGTGTTAGGTAGGGAGATCAGAAGGTCACCATGAAGAATGCAAATCCTCTCCTTCAGAGGTGTGATTTTCCTCACAGTTGACACTTTATGCCCCCTGTCAGATTCTGGTGGAGGTAGGAGGCATCCTGTTGTCTCCAAGACAGCTGTTAGTAAACATCTGATCAACTGGTGTTCCATTTGGATGTGAGTTGTGGGTTAGCTGTCTTCTGAAAGGGTTTCTTACTAAATTTACAGCTTTGGGAAAGAGATATCTGAATTCTCTGCGTGTTGCTCTGGAATGTTCTGCTCCTCAGTCTGTTACAATACAATAAGACCACCCAACTACTTCTGTTCTCTAAATATTCTCATCTGCCTTCGGTTCCCAGTCTCAAAGCATCAGATTCTGGCAGGAGGCTTCATAGTACAAGAAAAATCCAAACTAGCATCTTATGTTAAAGACTAATTGGATAAATGTATGTCCAACAGCACTAATTCAACTGTTAAATAGATAATCACAACTTTCAAAAAGGCAGAGTCTCTGTGATATTCATTGTGAGATCATTACATAAACATCTACAGTCATGGAAAAAAATGTTAGCCCACCCTTGTTTTCTTCAGTTTCTTGTACATTTTAATGCCTGGTACCACTAAAGGCATATTACCTGAAGAATACAATGAACACGACATAAAATGCAGCTGATTACATAATACTTTATGTCCTATTTGACATGCTCAAGTTTAATTGTATTCCCATGGTATATAAGAGGCCATTTCATGTCATCAGCAGCACTGCACATGCAAAGGCCTAGAGTGGTTTCCTGTTTAGATTCAAGCCGTAGCACAACTCAGAAGTTGTCAGCTCTCACATAATACCTAAAACAAAGAATTATATGAAGCTATAAAGGCAACTCTCTTGGCACTGCTGGAAATTGAAGTTGTTTCAGTATGGGTGGAACAAGGCAAATGCAATTGTGTGAAGGGGGAATGAACCAGGTCATGTACAGGGCTACTCTTGAAAACAGTCTTCTTCCATCAGCTGGAAAACTCTGCCTCCAATGAATGGATTTTCCGACAAGACAATGGCCCCTGGCCACACGGCAAGGTCAGTTAAAACCTGGATGGAGAACCAGAACATTGGAACCATGCCTTGGCCTGCTCAATCACCAGATCTAAATCTAATTGAAACTCTGTAGAAAATCATCAAATGCAAAATGGAGAACCACAAGCCCAAAAACAAAGCAAATTTGTTTAAATTTTTGCAACAGGAATGGGCTGCTGTGACAGCAGAACAATGTCAGAAGCTCGTGGAGAGAATGCCAAGATGCATGGCTGCAGTCATCAAAAACAATAGTTATGCAATCAAGATCTAACTCCTGTGTGTATCATGTGACTAAAACAGACAGAAAAGAAAACATGGAATGCCTAAAAGCACTGTTTCTGGCAGTACAATGCCATAGCTATCGATGAAAGAACTTGAGTGATTTTGGTTATTATCAAGAAAACCGTGGAAAATGGCTCGATATTAGCTCTTAAGTTAAACACTTATGAGCTATTTTTGTTGTTATCATTATATTTGTCCAAAAAAATCTACCTTTAGTTGTACCAGGCATTAAAATGAACAAGAAATTGAAGAAAACAAGAGTGGTCTAATAATTTTTTCCATGACTGTATATATCAAGCAAACTTTATTCTTGATCGATGTTCTTTAATATGTTGTTTTGTGTCTGTAGTGCGTCTTGACAAGGAAGAGCTCAGATCAAGAAGAACAGGTTTTTTTTTTTTTGTGGTTATCATACCTACTTTTTGGTCAGCCTTTTCTATGCAAATTTACTTTCACGTTTTTCACACAATTTTTGTATGGACAAATGATGCCACATAACTTCAGATAACTAGACTTGTGTGTGTCTGCAAACATGATGGAACTGTACCCATTCAATGTCAGTGCTTGTATTCTAAGTTGGAAAAGGTATTCCTGTGAGAATTACTCCTAGCATTGTTTGTATCCAAGATGTGAAAAAGGGAATGCTCTCATGTTTCAGCAGGCTGACACACCTCTCTTATTTCAGCCACAGTCTGGTTATGAGTACGTAGCTTCACATGCGCTTTAGATTTGTTTAGAGGAGGAAATTGGTACTGGAGGCTCAGACCTGCAGGATGCATTGCTACGAAAACTTGATCAACTATCTCAGCTGTGGGATGATCCTAACGGGACTGGGACACCTAGTGCTTCACAAGACGACACAGACCTCCTATGGACGCCATATGGGACCTTCTCCTCCTGCTAGGACAGTACCTGCTAGATTGGCCTGGTTCCTCCAGGAGATGCCAGCTCTTCTAATCCCCCTGTTTCTAATTTTCACCTCGCAAAATTCCTCCAGTATGGGGAAATACCTGCTGCTCGGAACCTTTTGCTTGCACTACTTTCAGAGGTAAAAGCAGAGACAGTCTGGTTTGGGCTATGTGATGTGTATGTGAAGGAGAGTGTGAAAATGCATGTATGACAGAGTCAGAATGAAATTTTCAGCAGGGTGATTTTTTTTTAGATCTGAGTAACAAGTTCACTTATTTCTGATTACATAATGAAGTTGACTTGTTTGATTAATACTTGCTTATCCTGTCTGGAACACAGGGAACATCAAAAGTAAATTTACACAATGGGTGCACTGTGAACTAAATTAATCATTATGGATGTAATTGCATTTATTACAAGAGTATTCTCTTCATATTGGTTTATTATATAACTGTTCTAATAATAAAACAGGACACAAGCTAACAGATGTTTTTAATTAAAATTCCTGAGTAGAGCAAAAATGATTGACACAATCCGTCTTTAATAATAATAGTTTTACCACTGGACCTTTTAGCTACAAGATGTAAAATATGCGTTGGACACTATGTGTAAGCAAGAGTCAAATTTTAAGATGGAGGGATTACAAAAAGAGCTTTGCAAAGGAGATTTACTGCTGCAGAAATCTGGAGGTTAAGACACTGTGCTGAATGCCTGATGTGTCCCCTTGGTTGTAAAACACAACTGTGCATGAACCAGCACTGATTTTCCCACACCCTGTATCTACTATTTCTTCACTGATCATAGGACATTTGTCTATTCACCCCGGACCAGAGGAAGGCCTTTCCCACTGGGTGTGATGGTGGCAGGAGGTTTGATCTGTTCTCTGAATGGTTTCCTGCAGGGATGCTACCTGCTGCATTGTGCCCAGTTTGACCATGAATGGTCAGCTGATTACCGCTACAAGACTGGCAAGTGCAATGTTTATTCTTTGTTCAAAAAACACTCAGTCTTAAAATACGATTGACTTTAAAAAAAAAAAAAAAACAGTATACAAGTAAAATTTTCTTCTAGGTTTACTGCTGTTTTACACTGGAATGGCCATCAACATACACAGCGACTGTATTCTGCGCAACTTGAGGAAACCAAATGAAATAGTTTACAAGATTCCTACCGGTAAGAAACATGCATTTCACTAGAGTGACGTCTTATTCACCCTGTGCTTGTAGTGACTTGTGGTATTCTAACTCTCCTGCAGGAGGCTTGTTTGAATATGTGTCTGGTGCCAACTATTTAGGAGAGATAGTGGAATGGTTTGGATATGCTGTAGCCACCTGGTCCCTTCCAACACTCTCATTTGCTATGTTCAGCCTCTGTTTTATTGGACCAAGAGCCTACTACCATCACAGGTGCCTAAGATATTAATAAAAGTGAAGGAAACGGTATAATAATACTCATATTTCAAACTGCTGCTGTTACCAAGTGACATTTCTGAGATATAGCTGCCATCTTCTGCTCCTCTGTTACAGGTTTTATCAAGAGAAATTCAAAGACTACCCAAAGTTTCGAAAAGCTTTGATTCCATTCATCTTCTGAGAGAAAAAGCACCTGCTAGCCATCCTGTTTGGGGAGACAATAATTGAAGCAACAGCAGAAGAGGAGCACTGGCATCTGCACGCCTGTTGTATTGTTAAACAGAAATTACAGTAATTTTACTGCACAAAAATCTCTTTGATTTCTCTTCTAGTCAGACTTCATTGTACAAAACCATCAAAACGCTTTTTTTATGTACAGCATCTCTTAAAAAATATGAACAGAAAGGCACTGCAGCAGGAACATCTCCTTGGATTTTCAGATTAGGCATGTGGAATGTTATGGATTGCATGTATAACATATGAATATATATGAAGAATATGGAATTTTTTAGAAATATTACTGACAAAATATTAATTCATAAGACCACATTAGACATTGTCACTCACTCTATAAACTGAATTATTCCTTTCTAAATAACAGTGTTCAGTCTTCATTTTGATCACTACAAACCAGCATCCCATAGACTAAAGGTAAAATATCTATTTTCCTAATTCACATCTTGAATTATATATCTCACATCTAGTGCAAGATTTGCTGTTTCTGTAGCAACTTGTAATGCACTAAGTGTAGCCGTGAAGGAGTCCAACACACGTGGCTGCACAGGAGAGTCTCCAACCAGGGCGACAGGAGAGAACTCTGTGTATTTAGTGTCTAGAAAAATCCACCTTCTACTTGGGCTACTTTCCACCAGTCCACAGCCACAGAAGCCCAAGCTGTCCTCCATGTGTTCTTCCAGGACATCTGCAGGTAGAGTCCAGTGGTGAGCATGAGTCAGATCGACTAAAGAGTTCCCACCGTCGTGCTGCAGCGCTCTGGCCACGGACTCCAGAGACTGACAAAATACCTCGACACCAAGAAGGTATTCTGTCTGAGAGCACCCCAATACTGATGCTGTCTCTGGTGCTTCATTCTTGCTCTAAGATGAAAACATGGCATAATGAAGACATGTAATCACGTGATCACTGTGAAGATCTATGAAATCAATAAAATTAACTAGTTAAACAGTAAATATTTGATCTCACCTTGTGTCTAACATAAGCAGCTAAGTGGGTCTCAGTACATCCACCTCCAAGTAAGGCAGATGGTTCCCGTAGGGTGAGCCTCAACACATGTTCTGTCTTCTGGCAGACCACCTTTACACATGAACACATAAGGACACAACATTAGTTCATTTATCACGTTCACCTCTCATTAGTGGATATCACAGGATGATTTCTGTAGGTAAAAGTAAAAGGTAATTGTATGTATTTTAAAAATGGATATCTGATATAGATGCTTTGTTAAAAGTGCTGTAGAGAAAGTTAAATCTCTCTCCTGTGAAACACCAAAACTATTTTACATCTGCCCAAATGTCTTTACATTAGTGGTGTCATGATATACCAGTATTCACGATAACTGTGATATTAAGTAATAACACACATCGGAAATAATCCAATGCACAGAACTGTTTGGTTGATATTTGTAATATAAAGAACACACGGTACAATTATGATTACAGACTCTCTCTCTCCACCTTCCTCCACTCGTATTTCGAATGGAATTGATTTGCCAAGAGACGAAATCCACAATAAACACAATTAAAAACCAATCTAAGTGATAACATTTATTTTCTTTACTGTTACTGTGAATTCCTTTGACCATGACAAATGTTTAGTAAAAATCTGACATCATGGCAGCTCTTCTCTCTATCCATCTATCTTTAACCCTCTCCAACATCCACTTATCTTACCTTCAGCTCACTTAACATCGTCTCATTCCTGTGGCAGAGGATCAAAGTGCAGATCACTGACTCCCCAAGAGGTTGTAAATGCAGCATTGTCTTGGAACCAAACTGCTTCATGCTGAGCTCCCTCACCTTTCCGTACGCCTTGGATGGGATTTTGGTGTGTAATGTCGCCACGGGTTGAGCACCTATTTTGTCAAAGTACACACAAAACAAGACCTTAGTTACAGAGCAGAGTAATTAGGATGTAACAGTATATTCTGTCTGGACAGTAGACACTATCTTTTACATTGGAGGAATTGGCTTGTTCAGTGTTTCCTTGACTGAAGCTACTGTTTACCATGTGTATATTGAATGAAAGACTTGTTTTTCTTAGTGTAGTAGATATTCAATGATACATGTAATAATCATATGGGTGTGATAACTTGACTAGAATTAAAACTTGACTGAAAACTAGAGTTAAAATATACTGAAAATCCCGATATGAGTTTGCAGTGATAACTCTGCAAACAGGTCCATACCTACATTAGGACCTACCTGTCAGCTGAATAAGAGGCTCCATGATAGTGATCCCCACTCTCTCGACCACTATGATGCCATGGCTCCTCAGGTATTCCTGTAAGACTGGATGCACCACCTTCTGGCATACAAAGAGCTTCACCTCATCTTTAACCACCTGTTTGCCAAGCTCCAGAAGCTGATCCAGGATCTGTGACTCTGTGTCCACACCTGCATGCACCTCTATCATCCCATCTCCCAGATCAGAAAGGTCCCCGGCAAGAGATGCACCAAAAAGCACCATTTGGATTGGATTTGACAGATGGTCAAACTTGTTGAGGCATAATCCATCAGGAATGTCCACTAATAAACCTGGAAACACTGCAGAGGTCAGCACAGAGTAGCCCTCAACACAGACAGTCACTGTTTTGCCAAGGCTGACTGTGCCTGGGCTGTTACAGGGAACAGTCAGCAGAAAAGCTTGCACAGCCAGCTTGCTGATGTGAAGTGCCTCTGGCTCTGTCAGCACACATGCTGGTTTGCTGGAGATAATACTGCGAGCTAGTGTGATCAGGTTGTGGCTGCTGCAGAAGTCGAGCTTCACTTTACATCCACAGTCTTCTTGTTGAAGGTAACTGGAGCACAGAGCCAGCAAGTGTTTGTTCACTCTGATAGACACATTCTCTCTGAGACCAGACCGCTTTGCTTGCTCAATAAGAGCCAAGCAAAAAATGGCAGCAAACAAACCACAGTCACTGAAGCGGGAGACGTGGTTGAGAATGGAGGTTTTTATCAGATTGATGAAAGGCTGAGAGGATGAAATAGCTGGAAGGAGAACCGAGGAGGATGAGGTGGTTACAACGTGTCCTCCAATGTTGTTATGAACTTGTTTCAGTCTAGCTGTGGGACCAAAACAAGACTTCAGAAGCTGTCTCAGCAAATTAAGCTTGTTAGAAATGTCTGTGTTGTCCAGTGGTCGATCCGTGCAAAGAGATGGAGATTTCTTGACAAGTCGAGACATCACTAAAACTACATTTTCTCCAAACACTTGCGATGCAGCTTCACTTTAGGACCCGATGTCGACAAACTAAGACTGCTGAAGTTGATCAGATTTTTAAATGGCAACAGTGAGACACGTTCTAAACGACACTGGCGTCAATTTAGACGGAAAGTTAAGCGGAATTAGATCGATAACGTTCCTTTGCTGCTTGAAAGCGCCTTTGGTGGCTTCGACTCGAATGATGATACTTATTGCATTGCCTGTTCAAATATAATCTATTTTGGATGTAGCGTTTTTCTCGAATGTTATCAAAACTATACAAAATTATACCAATCTCATATTATAGTTCCTATTGTGAGATAAAGTGCACATTTAGCTATAATTAGACAAAATAAGATGTAGATATTTATACAGGCTTTGCAAAGACAACTAGTTTCCATGGTAGCGGTAGCAGCGTCGGGTCCTATTCGACAACTGTCGCATGCTCTTGCTAGTCTTTATAGTAATTGCTGCTGTAAATACGTTTGAACAAGCTAACACTACATCTACTTGTCTTTGTAGCAGAGACAGAGACAGAAGCAGTTGCTTAAATGCCTTAATCAGTATTTTTGATTTATTTATTTCTGAAGGCCATCCGCTGAAAGCTCCGACTTAAACTATCTTTTGCAGTTGTTGGACTACAAACGGACTGTGACGTCATCTCCGGCAGCCGTTTGTTTGACAAACATTCAAAACTGTTGGCGGTATGGAATCTTTGAATACTTACTATTTACTTTAATTACCCCATGTGTTTACATGGCGATACGTCCAACATATTGTTCATTTTAGTTTTGTTGTGTCATTAATATTCTATTATCCAATGGCGTCAGCCTAACTTAAAATAATCTGAACTCGATGCTATTAGCTAGTTTGGAGTTAGTCAGCGTTTAGCTACGTATTGTAACACAAAGGACATTACAAAAGGTATTTCAACTCTAGGCATTGTACAGCTAAAATGCTTTAACTTTAATAGAGGTCTATGAACGAGGGGTAACTTTATAACGTGATATCGTGAACGACCGCAGAAAAAATACTGTGTGCTATGTATATATATATATATATATATATATATATATATATATATATATATATATATATATATATATACATACAGACATACAGTGTCTCTTTGCAGTGGTGCGGCAAGGCGACAGCCATTACTCAGCTTTGAGTTGCACAATCTGTAATTAATTTTATTTCACTCCAAAAAGTAATTTTTTTGTCACTCATGCCTATCACTTGCTGGCAATACTGCCATGTAGAATAGATGATAATTCATATACAGTACAAAATGCCTTAAAAAATTGAATCCTCAGTTGATAGAACCCTGGTGTAACAGGTCAAGATATACGCTCCGCCCAAACTATATCCAGGTTAAAGAGGGCCAGCCGGTTTTATACCCCAACCATATTTTTGGCTTAGACAAGTTAAACCTTGGGATGTTAATTGAATACATCATTACCTTTTTGAATTTATTTCACATGCTGATAACACAACCTTTTTCATTACAATACACTATTTTAATCCCTTAAATGCCCTTGCAAAAATTGTATAGTGCAGAGTACAACAAATCATGTGCTGAACAAAATGTATATGTATGATTGGTTTTTATCAATTTTGTCAAAAAGGAATCAAATGTGAATGTTACTGCAACACAATTACCCAAATGTAAAAATTTTGTGAAATTTCCATTTCACTTTCCTTCTGTTTTCCATCTTGGCATCATAGTGTCTGTAGCCGCCTCAGACCACCCATTGGCTGGATTAATATTAAACAAAGGTCTTTACAGATTATTTTTATGATCAGATACACTCAAAAGTAATATGCAGGTATCTACATTAAGATGGTATGTAAACACACACATATATATATATATATATATATATATATATATATATATATATATATATATATATATATATATATATATATATATATATATATATATATATATATATTAAAACAGCAAGTGCTTAACAGTTAATGATAAAATGCATAATTGTACTCGGCATGAAAACAGCAATTAAAAATACAATTTATAAAATTGAAGCAGAACAGTTGCTAGTTGGGCTACCAGTATTACATGTTGTCTTTGATATTTGACAGTGTTACTAGGCTACCATGTGTAATCCATGACTTTATTGTTTCAGGAGAAGCTGACTGACTGCTGTGTTCACAGCAATGGCTCCTCTCAAATTTGTCATTAAGGTATGCGAAAACAAATTCTCAGTGTGCTCACCGTATTTTTTTATTTTTCATATTAAAACACATGTTCTAATGTTCAGTATTAACTGCAATATTTGTTCTTTAGTACTTTAGAGATATAACAAACATGGAGAAATTTACACACCAAAGCTGAAAAATAATTTAAATGTAAACATATACTACTGTTATGTTTAACTTAACATTTCTATCTTATATCTTTGCTGGTGTGACGTTAAAGTTTACATTTTTTGATTGTATTTTCTCGGAACCTTTTTCAATAAGCTTTATTCAGTACTGTGCCCTTGTGACATTGGAAGCACTGGTACAAGCTTTTTGAGTGTTTGTGTGTGTATTTGCTTTGTCATGAACACATCTAACAAAGGGAGATTGTTAAATCACAATAACTAGGTGACCAAAAGTAATATTAATCACATGCTGATCATATTTTTCAGTATCTTGTGAATATCATTGTCATATGTTGAAAAATATTTTTTGTTTTGTTCTGAAGCAAAGGAACTTTTGTGTGCTTTTCTCTGACCATGTAGCCACGCAATTACTTTAAACTACATTTTTCCCCACATGACATGCACATGAAAAACTGAAGAATAAGATCAGTCTGCCTTTTATTAAAGCCTTTCATCTGTCATTATAAACAATTATCTATGTTTGTGTTAATGCCAAACAGTACAGCAGCTACAGGAACTACTTCCAGCAAATGCCATGAGTTCTTGTGGTCTGTGTTAAACCACTGAAATATTGCTGTGAAGTTGTGGAAGATATACAGCAAAGGAATTCAGTATCGGATAGCTTTTGTAACATTTGCAGTATTAAATCTGCTGCAATAACCTTATCTTTCCTGCATGTTTTTGCTTTTATCTTCTCAGTAGCAAATTATTTGTCCACTAGAGGGAAGTACAGATACATGTTTCAACTGTTGTAACATTAGGATGTTGTTCATTCTTTCGGAAAAGTTTTTTTTGGAGTTTCTGGTCACCTTTTGTAGATCTCAGCTTACCCCCTCCCTGAGAGCCTATTCTTAATGGACGCAACAAGACAGTGCAGAGGCAAGTCCTTCTATTAAAAAGCCAAGCTGTTCATCCTGAGTCTGTTGCTCTGTCAGGAATAATGCACATCAGATGTTTTTGTTAAGTGCAGGGAAAGCCGCTGGTTTCTCTTTTGTTGATGTTTCATTTATTGAGAGTTTTGGATGAGGGCTGCAGACATTTGCGCTGATCTCTCACATCCTCCATAATGCCATGTGTGCCTAGTTGACCAGATATTGCATTCACTCCCTTTTATTTGTTTCATATGCATGCCTGCATACAGGCTAACCCACCACCCCCCTCAGCTGGTTGTGGGAGAGTAAAACCCTGGAGGTTCATGGAAGGTTCCTTCCCACTGGGCACTTAATGATACTGTTGTGTTACTCTGCCTGAGAAAATGCACACAGCCTCTACCATGCTTAACCAACTAACCACAAACAAGTATGTTAGCAGGGATTAGACCAGACAATAGCATTCAAGGCGCTACCCATGTCTTCTCTTTCGCAAAACAAACACCACTACCACCATGTTTTTAAATGAATGAATTAACTTCTTAGAATATCAAAGAGTAAAAATCTGTGTGGAGACATTGCTTTCACAGAGAAATGTTGCAGACTCTGTTTGCTGGCTTGCACAGCGAGCGACAATTATCAAAGCAATTATGAGTTATGTTCTTGGATTCACCATGCCATGCTTAGTAGGCTGTTCAGCAGAGTGTTTTATGGTCCTTTCTCCTGAAATGTTTTCAAAGCAGCTCCCTCCGTGGTCTGTGGAACTGCAGGAGGTGCTGGTATGCTCCTTCTTAAATAGGCTTAGACTGTATAGTGACCTGCCACTTCTCAGACCTCCCGAAAAGGGCCTGCAGGCTAAAACACTGATCCACTGAAGCGCTTGCTGTCTGCCAGGACATTACTACTGCAGAGCCCTGCAATCTGCCTTCTATTAGCAATATGCACTGCTGCCTTTCTAACCATCTAATGTAGTAGATTGAGACAGAGACAGAAGTGTTTTTTAGGAATAAAACGTTTGAGGTATCACAGAGCAGTTTAATGTCAGAGGTTTATGTGCTGTTTAGTGTTGTCACTGTGTAGATGAGCTCATAACAGACCACACATCATGTCTCTGTACAAAATCATTGCATTGTCTGATTAGGAATATTTTGACACTTTCCAACCTCACGAGAGAAACTGACAAGAGTAAAAAAGCCCCCTTTCATCTCAGCACTGCCCTACATTATCATACAGAATTCACATTTCCTAATGAGGCAAAACACTTTTCAGCTTGCTATTTCTGTCTATCTGCCATTTCTCAAGGATGTGTCTGCCTGAGCTTTGTTTGCTGAGTGTTACCTGGAGATATTCCTGTCTGTTCTTGCTGCTGGAATTCCAGTCCGGGGTTGTGTCTCTTTTTATCATCAAATAAAGAGGACTCAGGTGTGCTAACATTCACCTGAATGAAGGGAGGTTTGTACACAAAACACTTCCGTGCAGTATCTGTAAATAACATTTGCCTCAGTAATAGTCAAGTCTCAAGTTTTAGTGCTCAGTATCTGGCATTTTGAAAAACTGGAAAAGAGAGTTTTTTGTTTTTTTTTAGGGGGAAACCCAGGTGACTCACAGCACAGACAGAGCTGGGAATGAGGCAAATAAAGCCTGAGAGCAAGGTTGTCACACCCACAGATCTAAAGAGCTCCCCTGGGTTCTTTGCAGACTTGCAGAAAGAGAGTCAGAAAAAGAGAGAGACAAAGGAAGAGTGGGAGAGATGCAAGTTTTATTGAGTGAGACCGCATCTGCTGCCCCTTTTCTCCCAATGTAAACATCTGTGGCTGGTTAGTGTTAGCCTCTGAGCTAAGTGCAGTCCGAGAAGGTCTGGTTCTTATACTGCGCGATAGCAATGGCAAAGGGCAGCGAGGTGGGGAGGCGGGTGAAGCTGCTCACAGAGTTTGGGCCCCGTGCCCAACTTTGAGCAGCACAGGCAGGAGGATGGAGAGCTAGGTCTGGGAGAGAGATAAGGGAAGGTAGAGAGTGTTTTGGGAACTGAGAGTGATATAGACCAGAGCTCTGAAGACTAGAAAAAGCAAAGGAGCCGTCAGTAGGTTTTAGCCGGGATTTGTTTATTTACAGACAGAAAATATAAAAGATCCTCATGCTGTGGACCGTGGGCAGCTTTACACTCTGTTTCTAAGGTTTTTGTCTGTTAACCTTTTTTTTCCCAAGAATATTTATCTGTTTGGCAGCAGAGACTTAGGATATAGAAGTTGAGCTTAGCCTGCAGGAAGACTCAGTCCTATTCATTCGCTGTGTCACAGCACACAAAAGATGGCACAATAAAGGATTTGGCATTAAGTAGCGCTTCTTGCCGCCTCTCGTTCAGCCTTCAGCCTCTGTTCATAACTCAAAAAAAACCCGTGCAAGGCAGACAACAAAGCAGTGCTGGCCCACTTTAGGAAGTATGAAAAGAGTAACTTCCTCTAAAACTTGGCCCTTTATCAGACCTGTCTTTCTAACAACAGTGACGGTTGCTCAGAGTGTTGCCTTAAATGTGTCAAATCAAACTACATACAGTAGAACAGCTCATAAATCTGTAAAATGATTATGTCAGATCTAATAAATTCCTTAGGATTCTGGGTATAATACTGCATAGATGGTGCTGTAGAGAAAATTATATGGTGTATTTGCTGATACAACTGCTTTGAACTTTTTATGGCTGGTTTTTACCTTTCAATACTCATATTGGATTTTTTGAGCTGATTTCAGATTTTGATGAACAAAGAAAAAGCTCTTGCTGTTCATTACTGCATCTATAAGTATTAGGCTGCTTGCGGAGATCTTACTTAAGGAGGGTCTGTAGCTGGGTCTTAAAGGGAATACACAAAGGTCAGAGTTCATGGCAGAGTTCAGCCAAGAGCTCAACTGGTTCCTCTTTGTGCAGAGTTTGGCAAATTTAGACCACATGATGTGATTGTAGTCAGAGCCATTGTGTAAAATTTTAACATGCTGCTGTTTGTCTTATGTACCCCATTCAATGCAAATGCAGTTCCTAAAAACGTTTCCTAAAAAAGTCTCTGCACCCAAACAGCATAGCTTTGTCTCAAAGATTGACACTTTTTGCACAACGTGTGTTGCTCCTCCAATTTGGCACTTTTGCAGGACAAATTAATCGGTTTCTCATTAGGATGATTGCATTAGTTTGCATTCCTGACAAAATCCCCCATTTCTGAGAAGCCGACAGAATCACATGCTGTTTGTGTAAGGGGCAGACCACTGTTTATCATTAACATCCAGTTCCCAGTCGAGCCTTGTCTGCTGTCCTAATGTGATAAAAGGACGTTAGTCTAAAGCTTGCGAGATGTCTGCCTTTTAGCCCAAAACACAGACTCAATCAGAAGCACGGAAACCATGTTAGGAGATTCACAATGCTGCGACTCACCGTAAGCATCGCACGCCAAACCCTGTACAGCTCTCTTCATTTTAAGATTTCTATCAAATTAACATTGCATCGCTCTATAGAGTTTGCATTAGCTTGCCTAACTTAGAGCCATGTAACCTAGAGGACTGATCTTGTGGTCCCTGTTGGGATTTATATGCACGAGGTGGACAGAATATGATAAAGAACACTTGACTCCAATACTGCACCAATACCATCTCTGACATTATAAGTTAAGGATTTATCACAGGGCCAAATTTCCTGATAATCTTCCAACTTATGCATACTGCTAGAATTTCTGTAATTATCCGTAAAGACATTCTTAGGTCTCAAAAGTCAGAAACTAAAGTCAGCATACCAAAAATCGATTCTGCATGTGTCAAGTCCACGAGTTGTGCTCTGTGTTTTGATTGACAAGGTCTGACCCTCTGTTGCTACGCTTTACCACACACGGGTAATTGTGGGAGGCCACCAGTCATTGGTGGACTGCTGTGAGACAAAGGTCAGTGGATGAAGAGAATGCTGATCTGTAGGGACGAGCTGACAGGCAATACTGCATGCATTTTATACATGAGGAACTGGCACATCACATGGGCCTCTCTTCTGGGCCATGGCATTCTTGTCTTTGTGAGAACATGGTTTTGTATAACAATGTTTATGTTTTTTTTTCTTTTAGCAGTGGTTCTATTTGTGGGTATTGTATCTTGACATTTGGACTTTTTTGCACTCTGTCTTGTTTGCATTTGTCTTGGTTACACTTATGCAGATGCAAATTTCAGTATAGATTGATATGCTTTAGGACAGGACATTTTCTGCAGAAGAAAAGCCCAAGACATGGCTGACACTTTTAGAAACATTCAATGATCAGTCATATGGGGGCGCCCTCTCCTCTGGTTGAGCTGCAAGTAGAAGTAAGGAGGCATCTTCATTTTATTTTTTATATACAAAAAGACAACCAGACAGGAAAATGCTCTTGGGGGGAAAAATAATGCAAAATATTTGATAGCATGATTGTTTAGAGCCAGAATGTAGCCTTTTTATTTGAAGAAAGGTTCACTGCCCACCTTTAGTTTTATCACAGTGAATAAAACTTTTCAGTCTCCTTCTTTGGTGAAGGAGCAAACCAAAGTCCTTTTTAAACAAGAGGAGGAGAAAACTGGGCTATGTTTGGAGTTGGGCAGTGTAGACTTGGGACTTAAATAGGGGGAGCCTTCCCATACACATCCTGTTAATTCTTTCTTTCGTGTCATCCTGAGAACCTGAGCCATAGAAACATCAGTCAAGTCTGGATTGTACGGTTTATTCATACTGTCTGCGATTTTTTTTTAGCCCAGGGGATGAACCTGGCCCAAAACAAGTATTCCCTCTTACTAAATTAATCCACTCTTTTCCAATTCTACAATGTGAGCCTAAAATCTGTGTAAGATTTTTCCTTTTTATCACTCTCTGCTGCTTATGCGACCCCAGTTCAACTCAATGCATTTTGCTGCATTACTGCTCTGGGTTTTAGGGTAGTACTTGCTGGACCTTTGTGTTGTGTTGTTGGGTGGTCTCGGTCCATCCATTACTTCCTTGTCCAGTGAGAGGCGAAGTTCACACGAGACCTACATCTATTTGCTCTCTGCAGCAGGCAGCTTTTGCACTCGTGTAAACCATAATCAGGCCAGCCTGAGAAAGATGTAACAGCAACTTAACCAGCAGCGGCATTTCTGGCCTCCCTGTCCCTTGTAGCTTATTGTCATTGACACAAGGACGTAGTGCTTCAGGAATCCACTCTGCAGCCTTTCCTCTAGCTCGCAAAAACACTCAAAAGGGTAAAGATGTTAGATCTGCGGAGTTTTATTACCACTCTGATGCAAAGTAGGATAATCCCCATTTATGTGGTACATCTTTTAGACTTTTTTTCTCTGCTGCCTATTGTAACCTGGGGCTGTGACTGTATTGCAAACCTTATAGAACAGGGAACTACTTTTTATGCTGAGAGAGGGGAAATATGAGGAGACAGACAGGACCAAACTTTTTTGTAAAGAGATGGGTAGAGAGATGGCTAGACAGAGAAACAGGAGGGAGGGGACCACTGTGAGAGGCCTGGGGTGATGTTTGAGGACACGGGGGGTCGTTGTGGTTTGTCTCGCTGTCAATCACCCGCACTTTGATTTCCTTTGTTGCCTGTGAGCTCAATGCCCCGCAGCAACCTGTGGCTGTCTTTCCTCTTTGTGCTACAGTGTGGGAACTTTGCTGTGCTGGTGGATCTCCACGTTCTGCCCTTGGGCGGCCAAGAGGACGCCAGCTGGTTTACTACAGACCACATCGAGGTACAGACACAGGGAGTAGGGCGTGACT
The DNA here is from genome assembly GCF_022539595.1 of Amphiprion ocellaris. Taxonomy (NCBI): domain Eukaryota; kingdom Metazoa; phylum Chordata; class Actinopteri; family Pomacentridae; genus Amphiprion; species Amphiprion ocellaris. The sequence continues at coordinate 16,533,482 of NC_072781.1, read as the reverse complement.
CTGAATACGTGTGTGAGTGAATATGTGGCTTCTGTTCTTCTGGAGGCCTTTTCAAAAGACAGCAGCAGCGTAGAATCTAAAATGACTTTAAGCCTTCTCTCTTTCCATTGTTGAAAAACTGTTCCCATCTCTTTGCCAACCACTTGAGTTACCATACTCGCCTTTCACCTGAGACTTGTCCTGTCCTGTTGTTGGCCTCTTCTCATCATTAATCTTTCCATGTGAAGTCAAATCAAAACTCATGTTCTCTTAACTGCTCAGCAAAGTATTGGTGTACTGAAATATCAACGCTCTGTTTACAGGAGGTTACAAACCTGGTTCGAGATGCTGTGGACCACAGAGTTAAGCAGTACACAGAGTTTCTCCACAATAGAAGACAGCCTAAACAGAGGAAGGAGCTGCCACCTGTTTCAGCCTTTTTTGTGAAAGGTGACACACAATCATGTGACCCTTGTTAAACTGCTCTTAAGTCAAATAGTTAAATATTAATCATGGAAAAATGGATGTGATCCATTTTTGCACATACTACTGCCTTGTGTTTACTTGGAACATTAGCTTAAACTGTTATATAGTAACAACAACAAGTTAGATTTATTCTGTTTTGATTTCACTGCTGCTCATTGCTGTGTAATGAAGTCGTCTTTGTGCTTGATTTCTTTTTCTTAGGTGTGTCTATCATTAAGCTTTGAATAAGTGAAATGGTTTTCTTTGCCTATGAAATCATAGCCATTATTGAGATGTTATTGATATATTGCTGTGTGCATGTAGGTGAATCATTGAAATTTGTGGGCAGAGTTGGAATTAGAGTTGCAAAACAGTCAAAAAAGTATTTCATGGCTACCTTTTTGAAGGAGAGTGTGGGTGGAAAGACAACAGAACTAGTTGGGACACGGTGGTTCCCTACGCCCAGGGTGTGACCTGTGGAGGTTATATTGTGTAGCACAGTTTAACTTGGCACGTCTCTGATGTATTTGGACATACAAGATGTGAGTTTATTAAAATGGCTAGTGCTTCTTACCTTTCTGCTTTATATGGTATTGACGCACCTGTGTTTATCTATACTTATACTTCGGTGGTTAACTTCAAAAACAGCTGCTGTGGCACTTATAACCATATACACAGAGAGAAAAATCAATAATTCTACACTAATGTGAGTGAGCCAATTCTATTCATCTCTGTTTATCGAATGTGAGTATGTTCCCCCAGCCACACACACACAGGCCTTTGAAGCACTGTAAACCTAGCATCAGAGGAACCTCCAGCTGCGTGCTGTAAGACAGACAGGTTTGTCACAGGTAGCAGTTAAGGGCAGTTAAACCGGGCTCACTCAGCAGGACAGGCCTTACTGTGAGAGTGGGATTACAGGGCAGTCGGCCCCATAAAGTTTCTCCTGCGGCTGCAGCTCTGCCTCTCACGCTACCCCCCCCGCCCATGCACACACACATTAAGTCTTAACATCCACTCATTGTTTTCATGTTCTGATGTAGCAACTTTTGTAATTTTTGTGATAAACTTATGGCAAGTGGATGCATGTTGCATACATGTTTATTGGGCATATACACAGGTGCTCATATACCAGTTCCAGTGAGAATCAGAAGAGCGACAGTGTGTTTGAGAGATATATCCTCCCCCTGGGCTAGGTGTGAACAGGCTGACAGTGTAACGTTACTGAAAAGCCTGACTCATATTCCCCATGACAGACTGAGGAGAGACAGACATCTCTAATGATGGAGTTCACAGACTGAGGCTACACACACACATGCACACACTTATGTGCACAAATTCACTCCACTGTGTGAACAAGGGGACTATCAGTATTTCAGCAGCGAAATATGCATGTAAAAATGATTAAGCTCCTTGCAGCTTTGCCAAAAAGAATGTAACCAGTGGAACATGACTCCATACCATATCAGAGAATTTTCCCCTCGCAGAACATGAAAAGGTATAGCGCCTCAAACAAGCCAACACAGTTCATGTGCTTTAGTCCTATTAAAGGTCTTAAGTGAGTGTAATGACATTCTTGGTTTTTTCATTGTCCCGCGTGAGGGAGGCGGCAGAGCAGTAAAGGTGGAGACTGTGACTGTGAGAAGTGAGCAGGCAGGCAGGAGCCATAAAAAGGGGAGGACAGGCTATAGGCTTAGGGAGGGAAGCCCAGCAAACCTCAGGGTGGGTATTAAGTATTGGGGTCGTCTATTCTGCAAGCAGGTCAAACGCTAACCTGCTAATCCTCACAAGACTCTCAGACCGACGATAGCAGGGAGTAGAAGCTGGTTTTCTGTTTCAGCAGAAGACTTATTTGCATCTGTATGTGTCTGTGTGCAGCATTTTGTTGGTTGACAGCAGAGTTAAGCTGGATATCCTGCATTGAGACGTGTATGTGCTGGAACATGTACACATGCTTGTTGTTGCATATAGAGAAAGGTGTCAGGCGGAGTAGTACTGATGTCTAGTCCAACAATAGGCAGATGGACTGTGGTGCTATGTGTGGGATGGTGTGGGAAGGGGATTGTGGGCCTTGTGTGAGGCGGTGTTTGAGTTGGTGCCAGTGTGAAATCACAAAATCACAAGTGCTTCCGCCAACAGACAGCAGAAAGAACAGCGTAACAGCCTCAGCTGTTGGCACTTCAAATGAGCCATCAACAGCTTTTAGCATTCCAAGGCTCTTCAGTGCAAGTGTTTGTATCTGAGTTATCTCCATGGGTTATTGTATTTATGTATATATGCTGTGTTGGTGCATGTGTGTGTGCAGTGCTCAGTGATCTTGTCACAGAGCGGCTTATCCCATGTCTTCTGCCAATATAAATCTAAGCCATTTCTTAAAATCTCAGCTGCAGAAGCCAATTTCCAACTGTCAGCCCCCACCCCCTCTCAATTTTTACCCAGGCTACTTGAGACTTCATGATTAGCTCATAGTGATGTGATTTATTTATGTTTTCAGAGAGATGAACAGAGGGAACTTTTCCCACCAAACATTTTGGCTCTGGACATGCAGAATGGACATGCTAGACTTTAGAAGTCCGAGGAAGGGGAGCTTGGGAGCGGCCTCATGCATTCTCACTGGTAGACTGTGTTGAACACACCCACATTTCTCAGAGCAATTACAGATTGAAAATGAGCTGATAATAGGTTCTCTGTGCTTTGAGGAATACATTTTTGTCATTCAAGATGATATTTGAGTAAGGAAGGTGGTGGTTATCTTCTACGACAAAGAGAGTGTCACAGTTATCTTCATGAAGATCGTTTTCCGCAGAGTTCTGCTTATGTCAGACATCTTGGACAACACAACATGCTGTACAAACTTTATATGGGATTGTTTGTTATGTATTACCAATATATTTCTTATTTTTTTTATTAGATTAGATCTATTGCTGATTGTGCATTACCCTGTTCCAGTATTGCTTTAACCCAACGGAATATTGATTTTGTAGTCCATAATAGTTTATATATTTGTGTGTATGGGTTGAGTGTAAACTGAGAAGTCCCATTTTACACGGATTTAGTTAACATGCCATTTCAAATTGCCAAAGTACATTACCAGATGTCTTGCATCTACTATAAGTATTGATATAGCCACATTTATCTCTCCATGTGAGGCAAAACTCAGGTATAATTTAGCTTGGCATTTGAGACACTTCCTACCCCTCAGAGGAGTTAGAGCAGCTCTGACAAACTGGTACCTAGAGTCTGTTTGAGCCCATGGCAGAGCTGGTCCCTTCTTCCTCTCCTTGCACAGGTGCCAGGACTTAGGGGGAGGGAACACCTGCCAGCTTGTTTCCCCATGGCCACGGCAGGCTGGAGAGGCATTTTCCCAGGCTCCCCAGATGAATGGTCACTAATAGCCGTGGGAGAGGGCTTTGCGAGTGCTGCACAGTGTACCACTGACTCCTCTTGGCAGGCCTATGAAGGGGGCTTAAGGCAGCCTGGCCACGGCCATTGCGAGAAAAGCACAAGTGTTGCTGGATAGCTTTACTCTTGGAGAATGTGTTTACGAATGACCATCTCCCTCTCAATGAAGAATGCGGAGGATGTGCAGGGACTACAAGGGAGATGGTTAATTTGTGCTCTGCCCTGCCATAAATTTAGCTTTGTTTGGCTTCTTTGACCATTTGAGGGTCTACAGCCCTAAGCTAAAGCAGTTTATCTAACTTAAAAACACCTTTCAGTCAAAATGTGAGATTTTCTGTGCACAAATATATAACCCCTTCATGGATGTTTTGGTGCTGTTCATTTTTTTAAAAGAATTAATAGATGCCAACCTTTCACTCTCATACTGAGACAGTACACAGCTCTTTTCTCAAGATACTAGTATGTCAAAAGTTATTTTATGGGGACAACGTGTATTCACCAACCTTGTTCTTTTCAGTGCTACCTCAGCTATTACTATTTATATGCATGGCTGTTATGTGGGGACTGGTCTGTAAATAGAGAGGCATGCCTGTGGCAGAGTTACCTGTTCTGCTCAGTGTTACTGGGCGTGAGGCAGGCTGGGATTAAGGCAAGAGGGAAACAGAGACCTGTGACAGGAACAAAGGAATTCCAAGGCCCAGGCTGGAAATGGATCCTGATCAGAGTAGCCGCTCCAGCCAGCTTGCCCCTCTCCCCGCTTGCCCTCCCTCCCCTGGCCCCTGCTGGGCAACCCCCTTCCTCCTGGTGCTTTGTGGTGTTGCTGTGGCTCTTTAAATCCTTCCTGTAAGCCCCTGGCCTTACTCAGCAGCAACACATAGGACAGTCTGACTCCACTGCTAACCCCGCTCGCTATTATTGCACATATGCACACACTCTTATGTTGATTTTCTGCTCTGTGCATTTAAAGGCATATTTCCTCTCCTCTCCTCTCCTCTCCTGTCCTCTCCTCTCCTCTCCTCTCCTCTCCTCTCCTCTCCTCTCCTCTCCTCTCCTCTCCTCTGCATTTCTTTCCTCTCGTCATGTTGTCTCTTTATGTTTTCTCACTTTCTCTCCTTCTCCTTCTCCACAGGGTCAGCTGCAGTCTCTTAGGACACAACCACAATCCCCGCCATAGCTGTCACACCACACTCTTTTCCCATATAATTAGGGCCTAAGCCAGAGCCTGAGCACGGATCACATTCATGTGACTGTTCCTTTTTACCACAATCTGGTCTGGGAGACGGCACACACTCACTTGAACTCATGCTCAGTGTTCAGCCTGACCAGAAATGCCTTGTTTCAGGAATTACTGAAACATTTCAGGGGATGCCATTGTTTTTCTGCTCTTTGCTTCACTTTGAAACAAATAGGCATGTGTCGTGTGCTATTGTGACGCTTTTTCTTGTGGACAGGTGTTATGATAGTGCATTGTGCCAAATTTACTGTGTTGTCAGGAAAGGCCTGCTTAAGATAGCCTTAACAAATAGAGTTTAATACTATACACTGATGCTTTACCCGAATTTTGTTCCCATGAGAAGATTTTGCATGTTTTTACCATTTTCGAAAAATTAAATTGAAATGTAGAACTTCATTCAGTTATATACCTTGGTAGAATAACTGTGTGTGCTATGATATATCCATTTTGATTTCTAAAAAAAACAAAAAACAAAAAAGAGGACCCAGTAAGCAGAGACGGCTTCCAATAAGACCTTGGTCTGGGTTTTAAAGGGCCAGCACAGTGCATAACTAAAGCCCCAAAAGTGCAACACTAAACCAAAGGATCTTAATGCAGAATAAGCAGATAGTATCCTCTTCGTTCTCAATGCTCTTTAACATAAACAGTGGCTGCACTTTAGGAGATTTGTGGCCTCTCGAGTTAATTGCGATATAATGATGATTTAATATGACATTTTGTATTGTGACTGCGTTGCTCTCATCAGATTATGTTTCTGAAAAATCTATTTTTTTTCCCTTGATAATTGTTCTGTGCTCCAAAATGCTCCCCACCACTTTAGTCACATGCTGCATTATGGGTTGGCCTGAGCTACCATGCTGCGGCGTATTTTGTAACTGCGATGAAGGGGTCACCCAAATGTTAAATTGAACACTCATGTGCAAATATTGTTTCAGGTGGACGTTGTGCAGGATGATAAGGCACAGTGCTCTGCTACGGCCGTAGTTACAATTGCACACAGAGAGTGATGTCCTTCCAGGAAAGCCCCCACTTACATATGGGTAACTTCCTCATGCTCTCTCATCCTTCACCACTCCACCCCACTCTCTCGCTCTAAGCCCCAACTCTCCACCCACACTTGAGGACAGAGGGAGGGGGTCCACATCAAAGCAGAGATGTCAAAAGAGCAGGCACTGATGTCTGACTGTCCTGCTGATTCAACTCCTGTTCATAAAAGGGTTGCGTGGGAATTGGAGTTCTCCTGACATTCAGTCACCACATTTACAGGCACACTAGAAACGTGGCTAATGAGAGAAATCAGGTTACAGGAGGAAATCGTACAATGCCTTTGCGTGCACTACAATAATCGGTTTTCTTTTTAACTTGCCTTTGCGTGCAGCTGGTGTGTCGTTAGATTTCTGGCTTTTTTACATTTTTAAAGCAATCTAAGCATCATTTAAATGAAATAATGACATATAATGTGATATATAATACTAATAGCCTGAAGAGTCTTTTGCTGTGGGAATATTCAGAATGACTGACTGAAAAATCAGTTTTGTTTTTCTTGTTGTGCCCATGAGGTATTAAAATAATCAGGATGCATCGCTTCAAGTTATCATCTTTCCTTCTGTCCTTGGGCACTGTTGCCATGATGATACTTTCCTTCCATGCCAGATGCATTACACACACCTCTTTCTATAAACAATCCCATTCAAAACTCAGCTAGGCATGTACAAGAAATGTGTTTCCCCCTGCAGATATTTAGCTGTGAAAGAGATTTCTTATAATAACTGGAAACCTGGTTTTTCTTTTTTCTATTATAATAATGATTTTGGGTTACTTTATAAAGCTTAGAGTAACCAGGTAACTTAAGGACCCCTCTGTGGTCAGGCTAATACTTGGCCTGGATCTGCGAGGGAAAATCCTCCATATCAGACAAATTCTTATGGATTTGAGTCACAACAGCATGGGCTGCCAGGAATGCAGATGGTGAGAAGAAGTAGGCTATGTTTTCTATAGCTGTTTTAATGATCTCCTCAGGATATGACTGAAGTTAATGAAGTCTGTTCCATGGGGCCTTACCTTTGACCCTGGTCTGAATGCCTCTCACCCCTGTCTGTTCCATCTTACAGTTCCAGTCACTCTGGATGCCTTTTGGTTTGTTGACTTTTCTTTCCTCTCATTGTTTTCCCAGGAAGCGGTGAAAGCTGCACTGTGTGTGTGTGTGTGTGTGTGTGTGTGTGTGTGTGTGTGTGTGTGTGTGTGTGTGTGTGTTTCGAAAGTACAGTATTCTAGCCGTGGCACCAGCCCTGTGGAGTCTGAGTCTTTTTTTCTGCAGTTGTCCTGTGGTATATTACAAGATGGCAGAAGTCTTTCCAAACAAGCGGTTACAATATTATCTACCACATTTCTGAAAACATGGCGCGCTGGCTTGTTTACTGTTTGATTTGACCTGTCATAATATTGTTGTGCACTGGATTTCAAAACAATTAAGCAAGACCATCTTCTTTTTAAGGAAGTACAAATGAAATCCTTTAAAGTCTCTGCTCTGCACATTTGGGTATTGCACCACTGTGGGCCACAGTTGCCACAAAAAGGGGCCACTCATTCCCTGAGGAGGCACCAGCAAACTGTTTGTGAGAGAGAAACATGAATGTAAGCTTAGCACGAGAGAAGCTGGGCGGAGGGCCAAGAGCAACTCTGCGCTGTGCAGGACATTATAAAGTTGGAGCAACAGCTGATGTCTCGGGCCATGGCGTTGCACTGGTTCCCAACTCTGTCCAGACATCCCTGTCAAATTTGTCCTGGGAATTGGCAAGCTCAACCCACCAAGGGAAAGCAGTGAGAACAGTTGCAGAGCTAGACATGAGGCTAAAGAGTCTAAATCAGGGCCTCTAAAAACATAAAGAGCCATGAGTGTGCAATGAAAGACACTTGCTTCCTGGTCCCTCCTGAACCCAGAATGGACAGAAAAAATAAAACAGAGATACAGATCTGCATTCCTTTCTGACTGGATATCTAGAACGGGTGATAGATGACCACTGCTTCCCTATTTATGGAGTAACAGAATATCAGAGTTTTTTTTCCCAATATAGGAATGCTGCTATTAACTACAAACATGCTCAACATACCCATACAGTGTGTTAATGCAATTTCCCTTTGAGACTAGTGGCAATCTATTTAAAGACTGTTGACTTATCCATTATTATTACATACTTTATGTACACCAAGCTCTGAAGTTACAGACTCTCAAGGATGTGAACACTAAAGACAATTCAGTAAGGAGTGTATTCCCACTTCACATGTATTCATAAATCTAACATTCATGTGTGTGTCCTGATTAAATGAGAGTACAGTACAGTCTGTAAGCAAGGCAGCAACACACTTTTGTTGTTTAGGATTTGTACTCCAGCACGTTGTATGTAAAATGAAACAGTGACTGTGAGGTTAAAATGCAAACACTCAGCTTTGAATTTAAAGTGTTAACATCTGTGTAGCAGTATCTGTAATCTGTGTACCACTTTATACACAATGTCCTCCAGTTTTACGAGACCACGCAAATCTCACTGGCTGCTCAAATGTTTCTTAAGAAGTTGTGTTTTATTTAATTGTTAACTCACACACACAGCTAGTCCTGCAGCAAGTCACTATTTTTAAACTTGCAGCCAAACAAACATTTTTTAAACATTTTTTTTGTTGTTGTGGAGTGTTTGTGAGTGGTCTCGTCTAACCACCTGACCTCAATCCAATGTGTGTTTAACTTGCTGGAGATCAAACTTAAGCCCCAGAAGCCCCCCCAAACAACCAAAAACTGAAGATGGCTGCAACACAGGCCTGGAAGTACACCACTAGAGAAGTTACCGAGCTGATTTCAATGGCTTCAGGCATCATTGACTGCAAAGGATTTGCTACCAAAATGCTAAACGTTAGACTTTAGATCATTCTCTGCTTTTCATTATAGGTAAAAAGGTCTACAATTACAGCACTGTGAATTAAACATTTGTATTAACCCTCAAATAAAGCTGAAAGTTGGCAGTTTACCCTCATACTCAATGTTTCCTTGCAAATCCAGTGTGATTGGGCACACAGCCAGTACCACCAAAATGTGTCATTGTCATTGTACGTGTAGACTGTGGTGTATTTACAGAGTTACAGGGTTACCTGAGCCCTTAAGGTTGATAAAACAGTTTGTAAAATGATTCCTAGAAATCCCTATTCATCAACCATCAAACACTGATGTGGCCCATCTATTGCATGGCCTTCTTGCTGTAAGGCAGAGAATTTTAAACTTAAGCTGCGAATCCTGGAGTCTCACTGATTTTCTGCTCTTGCAAATAGGTGTGTTGGTCACTGAGACATTATTTAGCACCTGACTAAGATGGCTAGTGTAAAAAGTTTGGCCTGAGGAGCAATCACTGATCTAAGAAAAGCTGGAAAGATGAGCTTCTTTCATCACCCCAAAGTAACATCTAAATCTCACCTTAAATATGACTTGTATTGTGTACTTTAAGAAAGCAAATAATGTACTGTAATCTATAAAATATAAATCAAAACAACTGACAAGTTGCGGAGCTAGTCCACAAGTGCTACAGTCAGTTACTTTCAAGGTTGTGCAAATGCATGTATAAAGTGAGAAACACTCCCAAGGATCTTTGAAATATGGATATGTGTTTGTTACTATGGTACTAAGCAATTATAATCAATATTTCTCAGAAGTTAATAGTGTGAAACTGTTACCTGGTGACGGGCTACAACACTTGTCAGACTGATTTGATTTATTCTTTCATTATTCATTTGTTCCTTTATCTATGCTTGTACTGTTTTGCTGTTAAGAATTTTGTTCTCCAAAATGGTAATGATGGTTCTTAATGCTACTGCAAGACAGCTGAGAAAAAGAAAGAGGAGGGGTGCCATTAATCACTGGCCAGTAGACTTGAACATATACATGTGACAGTTTTGTGGCTAACTGTCTCTATAATTGCATGCCACTGTCCAAAGGCAGCTTCTTTTTGAAGACTATAATTAAATGCTTTGAGTTGTTCTGAGATTACATCAGTGAACACCGAAATGTGAGATACACTCCTTCACATTAGTGTGTGGCCAGTACTGGTAATATATCCTCTGCTCTGTGTGTTTTCTGTTCACACCATATGGAACATACTTTTCTCAGTTGTAGGTCAACGTTTGGAGGAGACTTGTCCAAGTTTTTTTCAAGTTGTATTGATGAGTGACTGTCAGTGTTGCTGCCGACGGGCTAAATCCTCCCTGCTTCCAAAATGTCAACTTTTCAGAAATATAGACAGCCTAGTTTTTTTTCTTTATGACAGCACATATTTGACATTATCCAGGGACTTCTGAAAGAGCCTTGAGTGCATGGGGTCAACATTTTCTCAAACTATGGAAGGCATGTAATCCTTTAATTGATGTTAAAATACTAAAATCCCATAGTTTGCAGTTAATAAGGTTTTAACATGACAACAGCAAAATAGGAGAGATTCCCAAATAACAATAAGGAATTATTGAAAGTTGGTGGTAAAATCAAAGTATAGTTTTACAGTCACTATCAAAAGGAAGAAAGGCTACGAAGAAGGTACCAAATGGTAAGCAGGCTCTGTTAGCTTCCCAACACTGTGTGTCTGTTTGCAAAGAACAACTGGATAGCGTGTTAGCCAGACCCTTGCTTTTAGTCAACAAATTCCTGCCAGATTAGGCAACAGGCCACTGTTTCTGCCCAGTACATCTTACATAGCATGACAAACATTCCATGACAAATAGAGCAGAGACCCAAGACATGATTTCTCTGCTTGTGCCAAACTGGGAGGTCAGCTAAAAGAAAATAAAATGAGTTGTTTCACACTGAGTAATTAAGTAAGTTTGTTTTTGTGTGCTGGACCTTGAATGAGGATATGTTAAAAGTTAGTCGGAAACTTATGGCATGTATCTAAGCTTGTGGAACCAGATATGGGCATTGTTTAGTTCGTTAATGAAGTAAAGTTGCTGTATTTCTACAAGTTTGATACCTAGTCATTTATTCATGTGAAGTATATGCTAGCCTCACTTCTTCTATTGCCAGTCCTTATCATATGAAGGGTTTTATATTGGATCAAAAAAATATGTTCACTAGTGTTTCTTAATGATTGACCTCCTTGGCCTTTTCTCACTGTCTGAATAAACATTTCCACGACCAAAAAAATATTTGAATGCCAACTGCAGCTGTTTTGTGTAAGGATGGTTGATTGAATATAAAGGATGTTATTAGTGTATCAAAGAATGACAACAATGCCAACATGCACAATCCCACTGAAAGTCATCAGTAAGGGCAAGTTTGATGTTAACTGTCTGTTTTGTTTTTTTATAGGGGAAAACTTCAACCTGGTCGCCAATTTTCTGAAGCGACACTCCAGTCTCAGATGTATTGTCAAGCCGGGTATGTGACCTACATGTTTTCAGTGCATCAGTCCCAGTTAAAGGAATCAGAAATAGACCTCTCCAAAATTCATCCTCTGCCAAATTTCCCACAGAAAGAGCAAGTCAACTGTGGTTTGTATGTTGATTTTTCTCCCCCTCACTTGTTTTTATGTCCTGTCCCTACCTGCTCAGGGTGTTGTTGAGAACAGACAGCCATTAAGTGGTTCCCTTGAGAGGCTACTGAGAGTGGGAGAGAGAGAGAGATTGCAGGGCTGTCTATGAAGAGCACTGAGAATCTATCTCCATGGCCCATCTAGTGCCTGTGACCCTTGGCCACCTTTTCATGGGACCAACATGGTTCTCTTCCTGTCAGTAAAGTTAATATCTGTTCCCTGGGGGCCAGGGCCTGGATGTTAGGGTAGCACTGACCTGCTACAGACTGAGATGACGGCTTCTCTCAGCAGGTCCGTTACACATCAAATTAGAACCAGTCTCCTGGGGTCACAGGTTGTGTAATTCGGTCCACTGAGTTAGCCGTACAAATGCGGTTAGATCATGTAAAAATTTAAAATGGCTATAAAACGGGTGGTTAAAACGTCCTTATTGTGATTGGCTCGGTGGCTACAAGTTTGAAGTTAAAGCCCGTTAGGAAGACAATGAGACTTTTAAAAACTTGGTTACTATAATTAGTTGGTCAGAATGCAGTGATACTTTCAGATTTAGCTGACTTTCTTTTCACCCCTCAGTACAAAAATGTTGAATATAAAGCAGACATTGTCATCATCACTTGGGAAAAAAATTAGGAGAATATCCAAAATCAAATGAGTTCACCCTCTGGAAAGTATTCATATGCTTAGTCAATTAATTTGTTCTGAAATCTTCTGTTATTTTTATTTTTTATTTTTATATATCCTTACATTGAAAATTACAGCATAAAATGTGCTGTGGAAAGTCTTGACCTGAATTCTCAGGCCAAGACTTTTCACAGCACATTTTATGGTAATTTGGCAACTAGATCTTAGTCAGCACCCAAACCCACCCACGACATAATCATTCTTTGTCATCCTTGTTATTTACTCCACCCAGGGTTTGTGCAACTTGTTCCACTGCTACGAGGCAAAACAATGTATTAAAAAATGACAAGGAATCTGAACAAGGAATCTGAACTTTTACAGACTTAATTCACAACTGCTGCAAAACCTTTGAACAGAAGATGGTGGTCTAAATGGATTAAGAATGCAAACTGAAGTATATTTGCATATTTACCAATGCCAATTAATTTGTCAAAGCAGGAAGTCACTTCTTCTGTCAGTGTTTTGTTAAACTTGCAAACATGAAACATTATGATGCAGACGACCTCCATTTCTCCCTTATGTAAACAACCTGTTTACATAAAGGAGACTACCTGTAACAGACTGTAGGTCAGACTTTTGCCAGTTTGGCTGTCCAGTTGAGGTGATATGTTGAAGCCAGTTCATCCAGAGTGCTTACAGACTGTTAGATTTATTATAATGATTAATTTCATGGAACAATATTGTTGCACTGTAAATGATATTTCCCTTTGAAGTCAGTGAAGCAGTCATATTATTCCCAAAAGCCATTGTTAATGTAAAAATTTCTAATATTTCATGCTGTTTACGCAGCTCATAAAGTTCAGCAATTATATGTTAGCTGCCAATTTCTCCTTGGTTTGAGGGATAGTAAATACTTGGTGTTTGTAGATGTAAATTCAAATATCCACCACAATTCCCTCTGTTAGACTTGACTCATAATTAGAGGTGAGCCCATGCTATTAACCAGCAGGGTCTGCGTTTTTTCTCTGCCTGTTTTCAGATTTGCGTGTGTTTCCTGAACGATATGTTGTGTGTGTGAGCTGTCCAGAGGATGCCTTAGCGCACCATAGAAACCCGAGCCTGGCCGTGGTGAGTGCTGTTTATACTCCTCTATTTCCTCTTCCAGTCGCCTGGCAAAAAGTCCTGCATGGGTCTGTGTGTTATTATAGGGATGTGTTGCCAAATTGCGCTCTCACTTGTATATGCTGATCCTCTTTATAAGGGGGTGGGCTCTGAACCTACTGGAGCTTTTCAGGGACCTAGTGAGAGGAAAACAGAGGATGGCAGGAGGTTGGGTGGTAAAAAGTAGGGTCCAAAGCTGCAGAGTCAACCCTTTTTTGAAAGGTTCCTCCTCCCACATTGTGCCAATTCACACAATTCATTGTTTTAGTTCTTGTTAGTTATACTCAAACATTGTATTGTTGGGAAATCCAAACTATAGCTAAAAATACTTCAGTACAGTTCAGCCCATAAAGAAGACTAGCCACTAGAATTTTCATGCACTCAAGATCAGATTTTAACTTTTTCTGCCTTTATCCTGCTCAGACATTTCTGTGTGGATGTTTTTCAGAACATAGTTTTCATCTTCTGTAAAAAAAAAAAAAAAAAAAAAAAAAATCACGTTTTTTGGCACTTTTGGCGTGTTATTGTAAATGCAAACAATACTTGGTGTTGCCTCTTAAAGCAGCATATCATTCATTGCTGAGGAAAACTACACTAACAGTCATCATCCTTCTGTTACACGGACAGTTAACTTGATTGTCTGCAGTCAAATGCCATTTGTCTTTAAGTTAGGCTGGGTGGGTATTTTCGTGTAGTCTGTACTGTGTATACCATGTTTTATTCTTTCCCATGTCATTAAACTTACTACTGTAGTTCTTTATTGTCCATTCATGCTATAATCTACTATCCTTTGGTCAGTGTTCATTTGATCCCAAATTCCCCAGAGTATTCTGGGAAATAGTGGTGGAGCCTCTCACCTTGGCACTCACATCAAGGACAGACATCTCTCCCATCGCATCCCATGATCAGTGGCCTGCTGTTTTTCTACGGGGTTTTTTGCTATTGTTTCTCCTTGAAATTTCTCTGCACTCTCCACAGTTTGGCTTCCAATGAAAGCAGTGATTGTAATATTTTTAGTGGAGCAACACAGTCGTCAGTGAAAAGTTCAGATTGTGTAACCAATTTTCCAGTTCAAGGAGGCATTGCTGTCGATTGCGTTCCTCTCCTCAGGATGTGGTTCTCTGGGCTCATACAGTACAAGCAGAGGGAATTGGAGGGTGGGAGTCTTGTGGTGGAACTCGCACTAGCTCAACCTCGAGCCTGGTCTGTAAGGGAAAGATACCAGACAGAAAGGCTCAAGTTTTTCACATGACAAAAACTGTAATTTGTTTACACTACTTACTCTGTTGTTATTTGTCAGAAAAGCAGTTTTTACAGTTTTCATGTTGCCAAAGAAACCGAAAATCTGAATGAAAAAAGTTTATGCTGTGAGTCACAACTGATGTAAAGTATAATAATGTTGCTGTTTAAAAATAATGGGGTCTTTGGAGTTCCACGTCAAAGCTGATTTCATGTTTAAGTGGGGGTCTTTTATCCCACAGCTCTTGACAGCACGAGCCTGCTAGTCCCAAAAAATGCCACATTTCCCTGAGTTTAGGGCGGTTTCGGGTTTGTTGTTAGGATTCAGTTTGTGTGACTTGTTGAACAAAAATCTTCAACCACAGTGGAAATGTAGACTCATCAAATCAGTACTTTTCATAAGGTCAGGGGGTTAAGTTGTGAAGGAATTAACGTGACATCATGGTTGGCCTTTTGTCCTGTGAAAGCCAACTTCTCACTCCCACAATGAAGCATACTGTAAGTTAGTTGTATACTATGTGCTCTTATTAGTCATATTTTCAGCTGCGATTCAGTTAGAAGAGAAGATGGTTAGATTTAGTCATTTCTTGTGGTGTACAAGGCACTGTGATACCAGTTATTAATGATTTTCAATGCTCAAAATCAGTGCTGACACCTACTCAGAAAGGTTTTGTGTTGACTTTCCACACTGAGACAGCATTACAGAGTGTATGTCTGTGGAGTGTCTTGTTTTGGCTTGACAGGCACAACTGTCATATTTTGTTTCAGTTCACCTTCAAGCAGGTTGAAGCTAATTTGATTGCAGCTTAAAGGTAAAGGTATGGTTGGAAGAAACCAGTTTGCACAAGATGTCATCCAACCACTGCAGAAAGTGTTAATAGCTGTTTCAAATAGCCGGAGGGAGGGCTGGCTAGTCTTTGCCATCAGACAGTGCTTCCTGGAAGTTATTAAGAGTGGTATACTCCATTGTACACACAAAAGATGAACAAAATAGTTGTGTGTACAATGACAAAAGCAAGATTAGGAGAAAAGTCAAACTCCTGTTTGCATACTAAAACTTTCACACACTTGATCAGGTCTTGCAGAACTGGATTGTCGTTCCCAGAAAATCACAACGTTGCAAGACAACTATTTCTGATCCAAATATTTTAAACTAATTAGTTTAAAGAGTTTCAGGCACTGTTCAGCCATCCAACAAGTGTTTTGGTTTGAGCAGGCTACAAAGACTGGACTGTCAAGTCTGGAGTTGTTGAGTGAAACCAAACCTGACATCCGTATCACCCTGGTGTACTCTGTCCGTTATGACCTAGAACCCTAAAACTGACTGTTGCTTTGCAGGGGTAGGGCCACTTAAAGCACTTTGTTTGCACGAGACAGGCGGAAGCAAAAATAATTGCATTGTTTCTTGGTTTATTTCCTTTGGCATTTGAAGATTTAAGTCCCTCATAAAAAACTGCTCCTATTGTGAGTCAGCACCAACAGTGAGGAGGGCAGCATGGGAAGGAAGAGCTAGTGTTTAGGATTGTGGCCGTTGTTTTCTAGTCAGGCACAGAGTGGGCAGCTGAGGTGAGTGGCGTGCTGAGCCGCAGAAGTTTGGATCAAAGGCAGAGCAGATGTGTTTCCAGTCCCCCCCTCTTTGGAGCTCTGGACGAGCCTGTGTGTTTACTCATGACCTCAGCACGCCTCTGTTCTTCACAGCTCTCAACAGCTAGCAGCAGTCCTTTCCCAAGCGTCCAGTGTCCACTGACGACCTCTACGCCTAGGCCAAATGCATGGTTATGCTCTCTTAAAATACATGATCACCCCCCTCTATTCCATCCTGCCGTAAGCTGCTTTTCTTGATTTGCACGAAGTAAATTCAAACAGTTAGCAGCTTGTCTTGATCCATTCACATGGGTGGATCCAAAACTTTTGTCGTTGTTTGAGGATAAGAACTGTCCTCTATTTTAGACAAGTATGTGCCCATGCATGTTTGTTGACTTTGTTGCAGGGAAGATGTGGTAAGCTTAAACAAACAGGGCATGCTTCCTCTGTGGGAGCAGGGTGGGTGGAGGATGAGGGGTGGAATTTGTGTACTACATTCACGAACATCTCTGCAGGAGGTATTTCTGTTCTGACAGTTAAATAGTGTTGTTGTTTCTTGGTGCCAGTTGGATGATTTTGTAAACTTAGCTGTGCCTTCATAAAGCTATTCAAAGGTTTTCCAGTGGAAAGAATAATTCATTTTTTATAACTTGAATGGTTTCAGGGATTCAACTTGACATGAGTCCTTATTTTGTGACAGATGAATGAATAACTGGCTTCATAGAATACTTCTCACTGTTTTGTGTGTGTTAGGTGAGATACAAAGACACTGGAGTAATCCAAGAATAAACAATCTGGTTTCCACTGGGGCAGATCAGAGTTGATGGTTGATCGGAGCCTCCCATGCTGGTCTGTTTTCTGATTCATCCTAAAATTTTTTCTTGAAATTTTCATGTTTGATGTGCCTCCAAGATGCATTGAGAAAGTTAGGTTATGCAAGAACTTAGAGATAAATGCAGATTTTATGGGAAAAAAACTTTACATATATTAGTATGACTCTGTATGCTCAAATACAAATAGAGATTTTGTTATTCCATGCTGTGGGGAAGTAAATTAGACCACTCAGAGTCTATTTAGCTGCATCAGTTCTTTATGTTCAAGTGACGCAGCATTAGAAGATACTTAACATAGTCTTCCTATATGTATTCCTACTTCATCTTCGATTCCAGAGGAAAAACTGTTTATTCCTTGTATTTTATGGATCCTGTTGTTGGTTATCTTTTTGAAGCTGTTTCCAGGAGTCATTCAGAGTTGGAGTATGCTATGAGAACCTGTACTGGTATCCTTTTAAACTAAATGATTCATTCTCTCTGCTCTCCTTGCCCTTTTGCCAGGCTTATCTCTATAATGTGACATCCAGATGTTCTGTCTTGTTGCAGCTCCTGTGGTGGAGCCTTGTTGTTTTGGAGGCTCCGGGGCCAGGGAGGGCACTGTTGGTCTACTCTACATGTTGGATCACGAGGAGCATTTCACCGCTATGTGTGGGGGCGAGCAGACTGACTGGCGGTGGGGGGGTTAAATCCTTTTTGCTCGCGGAGAGGTGGTAGACGTTCTTATTTACCACCATCCCTCCCTCCTTTTTCATGGGACTCTCTCCAGCTTTTTGGAGTTTGCATCATTCCATACAAGATTAGGCCACCTCAGATCCCACACAATACTTACTGTTTTATCCACATAGCTTGTGATAATTATACTGTTGTTCATGTCCCATCTCTCTCTCTCTTTTTCTCTCTGCTACTCCATCTTTAATTCTTCTGCTTTCCTCCGGAGTTGCTATATACAGAACATCTAACCTCTGGCCCCCTGGCGATAATTCATGCACCATCTCTCTCTCTCTGTCTGTCTTTTTAGCCATCTTTCTTTTGCTTTCTATGTATATCCAACCTCTTCCTCTTTTCATGCTTCTTCCTTTCCATGACTCTGTTCTTTTACCCGCTTGCTCTTTTGAAGTTGTGCCGACAGGAACAGAAAGGCACTAAACTTTCCCAGAGAACCTCCCTTTGGCTTCTTGTTGATTTTTCTTTCAAGTTCATTTTCAAACAGCATTTATTCATATTAAACAGACGAGAATACATATCAAGGCATTACAATGCAAATGATGGCACCCACATTTTTCTCAGAATTGTTGTTGTTGGGGTGGGTGTGTACGTGTGTAGGCAAATTCAAATTTGCATGTGTGTCACTGTCCCAAATCCAAGGCTTACTGTAGCTCTGGATAGGAGACAGAGAATAAAGACTGAACCTCTGCCCACACTGTAGCATGACTACATCTCTGCACAAAGAGCAGCCTGTGCAGAATTTCCTGTGAGGATTCTTGCGTTTGTGGGCATGCTAGAGAGACTGTTGAGGTCAGGCAGTATGGCTCTGGGGGGGGGGGCTCTGCTTTTGTTGTCTTCCCCTCTAAACACTCTTTCTCTTATTCATTCTGTAGTATCTTGTCCCTTGTTTCTTGTCAACTCCGCCTACCTCCCTGTTGCCCAGCCTCCTTCTTCACTTCCCTCCCTCCATCTGGCCTCTTCATTCTGTCTACCACACCACAGACCAGTGCAGTTGCTAGATCTCAACACCTAGTGCAAAGCCACAGTGGCCCAGCTTGCCCTTACAGCTTGGGACAGTTACTCCTTTTCCCATGTGTGTCAGGTCACATGTTGTCACTGGTATCGTGACATGTGGGAGAGGACATTAATGATTTTTTTCTCTGTTTTCACAGCAACTGGTGGATGCCAGAGCTCACCACATTGGCTTTCCCTGTCTTAAAGTGCATTGATCATTTTACCAACCAGTTTATGGAATAGCAATGATCTGAAAAATGGCTGATATTAAATAAACATGGTGGCCACAACCTGGAATTTTCCGAGATTTTACTTCTGTCTGGTTGTATTTCCACTTTGCAACAGTCTATAGAGTTTTCAATCATGCTACTGGCATGAGTGTAGACGGCAATGTCAGCTGGTCCACCACTGTGGTCCAGAGTGAAATAATTTAAACACTGTTGGATGGATTTCCTTGAAATTTGACACAGACATTCATGGTGGTCAGAGAAGGAATCCTGAAGACTTTTGGTGACCCCCTGACTTTTAATCTTGTGTGACCAGTAGGTCAATTTCTTCACAAATCAATGACATATCTAAACATCTACCTGAGTGATTGACAAAATGTGTTTTACAGACATTCATAGTTTGCAAAGGGTAAATCTTCCTGACTCTGGTGAACCGCTGATGTTTCACCATGAGGCTCAAGTTTGTGCTATTGAGAGAAATAGCTCAGCAGCTATTGGACAGCCATAAAACTTGGCACAGACATTTATGTTCCCCTGAGGATGAAGATTAAACATGAGTGATTCTTTATGTTTTCAACAAAAACTATGATCAGGTATAATCTTTAATTTGTCCAATACTTTATTACACAAAGTCTTCAAAACTAACAACACTGACATCAGTTTCAGCTATACTTGGTGTTTACTGCTAATTAGCAAGCACTGTCATTGTGCACGTTGGTATGCTGATGTAAGCAGTTCCTGGAGGCTCTGTGGGGCTGTAGTTAGCTCATATATGGTTGTGGACTGGACTTTTAGAATTGCCAATTTAGAAAATGAAACAAGACAGACACTGACTCACTTTTCAAACCAGAGCTACTCTGATTTTATTGCACCAATTTTTTTGGTGCAATTAATTTATGATAAATTGACAGGCTCTCAACCTTTAAGTTCTGCTCAATTTACCACCAGCGTCTCCTGTTCTCTTATAAATCCAGACTCTGTTCTAGGTCAGCCAAGGAAAAGACCTGTGATTAACCTTCATTAGTGGCCTGTTGAGGGCACACGTTGGTGAGATCCAATTTTTAGCTTGTCCCTTGTTCTGCCTCAGAGGGTCCAAGTGGGGTCTTAGTATGTGGCTACTATTGAACATTCACCCCACAGTTAACCATTTAAGTGACAAAGAATGTACTTTTTACAGAAACATAGGAGCATAGTTGCATTTGGAAGTAAGATTGTACATAAATAATGATGCACATGAAGCTCCCCACATACATCCTGCTTTGTTCAATGACAGTTTCAACAATTAGTCAGTCCTCTTCCAGTAATTTCAGCCTGTCAGCAATTAAACGATTAAATTACAGCGCTGCTACTTCTGCTAATTTATTTCGATCTTATCACCTTTTTTTTTTCATTTTTTCATTCCCATGTTCACTTGTATTTTCCTCTCTCTTTCTGTATCATCTTATTAATGAGTCTTCTTTATTGGCTCTTTCAACTTGTCAGCATGGTCACGCTTTAGTAATTTTGCCTCAGGCTACGAGCATCACTTTGAGCCTCAGACAGTGAAGACTGAACATTTACCGCACTATTATGAGCCAGTGATTATTTTCTGAAGCCTTTGAGGTGGTTGGTTTGGACAGTTTTAAGTGGGGGACAAATTCTTTGTGCCAGCTGAGCTGTTACTAAGTGTCTCTGAAGGCCTTATAGAAAACATTCTTTTTGTACGGCATCATAGTTCAAATAGGGAGGTGACAACACTGTTATACGGGAGAGTCAGAAGAGAATACATTTATATAGACCTTTATTACTTTTACAGGAGTATAGTAAATGTCTTTTAATCTTCAACAATGCCAGATGATGACAGCACCGTGGAGCTAAACCTTTCCAAAGGATGCCAGGAATAATATTTTTTGTTTACACCGATTCTGTTTGTCCTCTCTAGACTGAGCTGAGTGAACAAAGCAGATCGGAGTATTTTTCCAGTGTGGGAGAAACCCAAGAGCTTTTAAACAGCTCCACAAAAACAAAGAAGGCTGTGCTTCAAAAGATGTAAGTATGATCTAATGCAGAACTTTCCAACCCCACCAGTCAGAGAAGACACTCAAGTATCTGCTCATATCCTTTTATCCTTTTTAACTTTTTCAGAGCCAAACAAGCCAGTGTCCAGCGAGAGCACAGTGGTTCCACTATGGGTGAGCAGCAGATTGACCAGAGAGCCTCTCCTAAAAACTCAAGACCAGAAACAAAAGCTGGAGAGTCTGAATTAAGCCCTACTCAAAAGCAGGAGCAGCAAGGTGAGAATAATCCACCAGACACCCTAAATGGGGCCTCAGTAGGTTTCTGCCAACATGAAATCGCTCAGGAGACCAACAAGAACAAGAGGTGCAAGCCGAGTGATGCTGGGGACGACCCTTACCCACAGAGGGCCAAGAGGACGTGCCTTGGACGACCTCCAACCACAATGCAAGCTCACTCCACCGAGTGCTCCACACAAACATCCAAGCATGACCTTCTTCCTCTGCCGCCCTCTCCTCTACTTGAAGCCAAGGCAGAGTCCAAGGCTTTCCCTGTCTCTGAGTGCAAGAAAACCACACTGGAAGTGGAGCTGCTTACTCCAGGGAAACGGGCCCAAAGGCTCCCCTTCACAAGCAATAACACGGCACAGACAAACCAAAACAGGCTGGCCGCAAGTCTGAGGGGCCTATCTGTCAAGCCTGCATCTTCAGGCTCCTCTATTGATTCCAGATCCACCCTCGGAGAGGAGGGGAGTGAAAATGTGCCCAGAACCTCTAGATTACGACGACTGAAGAGGTCCTGAGGGGGAGAGACAAACTACAGTAAAGATGCCTGACGCCACAGAGATAGAGATGATATTCTGTCAAGCTGCAAGTTTACCTCATGTAGTTAGTGTGGTCTCCTCACATGACCGGAATTTGTGCATGTTTCACTATTTACTACAATATCTGTTCTTTTCACATGTGCTGCACATACAGTGCACACACACACACATGCTGATCAAATGTTGTACATAATATGGAAACTGATGCATGAGCATTTGCCTTACACATTGTCAAATACTTGAAACAGATTTTGCCTCCACCCATAAGTAGTGGTGGTCAAGAGAGACTCTCAAATGAAAGTCAAAAACCTTTAATTGGAGTTTAGATTTGGTTTTGTGTTAAAGATTGGGGATTTCAGACAGGCAGGAGCCATGCAGTACGTCATGGCTTTCAGTCTGAAATACTGGCTCCTACGTGTCTGAAAACTGTCCAGTTTCCCTGCTGAAGCTCTGGTGTGATTGATTGCTGTTTCCAGATTTATTTCATCACCCCTTTCTCAAAAATATATTTTTGTAGCTAGATTTCAATTATATACAATTTGCTCAATACTTACTTGCTAAGAACCTGAAATGTATCTCTAAATTGGAAGGTATTATGCATTTTATACTGAACGTGAACCAAGTATGTGTGGGCATGTGAGCTGTATGGAGTTATTAGTGGTATTATTTTGGATTAGCAGGACGTCTTCAGTATCTCAGGTTAAAATGTTGCCGTCGCCCAAACACTTGAAAGAGCTGTTCCTATCATGCCACTGGCCCAGACCCAGAGAGAGCATGGGGCAACTAGGAGCCAGCAGTCAATCATACCCTCATTAAATAAACCAAGATGTTCTATTTGATGACATAATGTTTCCTGAATATATTACTCCTGGTCACTGTTCCCTCTAAGCTGCGCGCGTGCGCAATTGCACACTGCTGACACGGTCTCCGTGCACAGAAAATCTGCGCTGCGCACACACACAAAAAAAATCCAACCTAAATTGAAAATAAAATAAACACGTAACAATTCATTCTGTGCTATTTTTCAGTGTGTGTCAGTGAGTGACCGGTGACTGGCTGCTCCAGCCAATGATGCGATTCACATATGTATTTACCATAGTCTGTATATAATGGTATTTACGCAGCTAATCAACATCAGGCGTCCTTAAGTGCAGCCACCGTTGTTCTCATAGATATGAATGAGTAGATAGGACACGTCCCTTTGAGCTGCGTGCTACTGCGAGGCTAAGCTAGTGGGGGCAAAGTTTCAGTGCATTCCGTTGATGTAGACGGCATGAACACGGAAACAACAAGAATGCCGGCTCACTGTGCTGCATACAATTACACACTACGTCGTACGATTGAGACAAGGAAACTTGGAATGACTTTTCATAGGTAAGAATAGTTTTTGGCTCTTTTTTCATTATGAAATCTTGTTGAGAGCTTCCAGGTTATGAGAGCTAACTAGTTAGCCACTAGTAAAACACTAAGGCGAGCTAGCAGCTTGACAAGCAATTACCAGACGATTAATAGTAGCTGTAGTATAGTTGTACAAGCAGTAGTAGTAATACTAAAAGTACAAGCAGTAGTAGTAGTATAAACAGCTGTTAGAGTCGTAGAAGTAGTATCAGCATTTGTAATAGTATTACAAGTTGTAGTAGCAGTGCCGGTATCAGCAGCAGTAGTTAGTGTACTACCACTACTACTAGTAGTAATCACATTGCTATTACTACCACCAATACTACCAATAGTAGTTATAAAGCCTAACTCATGTATATCCAGATTACCATCTATGTTCTTCCTCCAAACCCATTTTATGATTGGGATTACAGGCAATTCTTTAGGACTGCTCTCAAATAATTGAAATGTTACTAAACAAGGTTATACTTATCAAATTAAATAGCTCTGGTCTCCAGTATATTGGCGAATTCGGTTATTTGTACTTAATTTATTAGCATGATTTCTTTTTTAATATGTTGTGTACAGACTTACTTACTTCTCTGTCTACTTTTCTTACTCCATGTAGGTTTCCCAGAGACTATGGGTTGACGAGGAAGTGGAAGTCAGCTTAAACCTGGTGTCATTCCATCAGTGTTTAACTTCCCTGGCTCATCTTGGAAGAGTACGTGCCAAAAAGACCACAACCAAGCAGCCTTGAGATCTTAGACAGCGTCTCCCTCAGGTGGGTGTCGACGGTGTTCACGGTCAGGTCTGTGGTAATCCCGTCAAAAAACAAAACAGAAAAAAAATCTAGATTATAAGTCAACATGTAACCAAAGCACTCTGTGTATAACGCCATAGTGTAGGATGTAGTTCAGAAAATGTCAAAGTATAGTATACTTTACTCAAGAATAACATAGTATGGCCTGTAGTTCATAGTACAGCATGTTGGCAAGAAAAAAAACAAAACATAGATTATTATGTGGTTCAAAAAGCGCAAAATGGTAGGATGTTGCCTAAAATTGTCATGTATGATATGTGGTTCAAAAAATGTCATAGTGCAATATATTGTCAAAATAGTATGTTATTCGAGAAAACAGAGTATAATATGTCGTCTAAAAAATGCCATAGAATAATATTTCATTGCACAAGTAAAAGTATAGTAAGTTTTAAAACTGTTCAAATTCTTATATGTTGCTAAAAAACAAAAAAAAAACTAAAACAAAAAAAAGGTCAGTAATATGTCAATTAAAAAAGCCTATAGTATAGTGTGTCGCCCAACAAACATCATAGTATAGCATGTCGCTCTAAAAACGTAACAGTATAGCCTTTAGTCCACAGCTGTCAGTAGGTGAGGAGCAACACAAAAACAGTCCAAACGCTGGTTTCCAGAGGGTTAGACGAGTATTTATTTGAAAGAGTAAGTTTACAACAACACAACATGTGAGGGGGTTAAAAACAAATGGGTGTTAGTAAAATAAAAATAAACAGAACTAAAAGTGAACTTCACGTTGACATTGATGGGCATTCCAACCAGGAACAAAGTAAAAGATAATCAATACAAAATAAAACCTCTTCCTGTTCACCTCTTAAAACCAAAAACACACTGCAGTAGCTCCCTAAACTAAAACTACCAATGGGTTTCCTGTTTTCCTTTCTGAACAATTCAAAGGTCCCTCTCTATCTCCCCACACATCCACCAACCACTGGAACACATCTCCAAAGTTCTGCCGGGCCAGCTCAGCTTCCCCTCAGAAGAAGTGCAACCACCTGCCAGATCAAGGAGCCTTTTGAGAGGCAGCTGACATCGTGATTGGACTGTACTTTGGTCTGTTCCAATCCAGCTTCAGCTCCAGAGACGGCAGGCGGGACGAGTCAACGGAGGCCAGGTGGACGAAGGCATGCAGCTGAGTACAATCCAGAAAACAACAGAGGAGGAGTGCAGGGCCAGAACAACCAGAGTAGCACATTATGTCTCTTAGAAAACATCATAGTATAGCCTTTGGGATGAAAAAACGGCATAATATACATCGTATATTGTACAAATAAGTCAAAGGAAAGAGACATCAACTGTAGAATTGTAGTAATTGTGGGCTGACTGATTTACTCATCAGTATTTTATTTTTTACTGATTTACAGTAATAAATACATTTAAAAATGGTGCTACTTTGGCTCTGAATCTTAATCTACCTGTGGTCGCTCTGTCTTCTGGAGTGATTTGATTGGTTATACGTCACGAATAAAACTCCTTTAACATCTGTAAACAAAACAAAAACGTATCAACAAAGTTTTCTGTTAGACTTTGTGTTCTTCTAAGTTTAACTCCAAGATTTTAAATACTTTCATTTACTGCAAATGAATATCTACTCCAAAAGTCTCACTAATAATCATTATAAGCCTTAAAAACCCACAAAACACCCCTCTATACGCGACCAAACTTAGTACAGTCCGGTTCCCCCTTCTATAAATCTGCTTGGAATCGTCCGCTTCCTGTTTGTCAAAGTGGCCTTCTACCTGGACAGGTTTTGTTGGAGCTCATGCAACAAACATTTTGGGTAACTGCACTTTAATATGGATGGATGACACTGAATTAGAGTCTGTTTTAATGAGTCTGAGTTAAGATGTGTAGCTGTCATTAAATACGAAATTATTTCTCAGAATTCACAGAGGAAAGTCTGAAATGTTTACTAGGTTAGCGTCCCACATGTTCTTTGGCTCAGCTAAAGCTAACTCTCTCCAACTTCTGGATCTCTTGAGTTACTTGTTGTTAAAATATCTTGCTAGAGGTGCTGAAGCTCAGAAAGTCTATGTTTGTTCAAAATAAGCTCATTCTCAAGTCTTATCTGAACTGTCCTCTTTTGTTTGAACTTTCCCTAAACTTAGGAGGTAATGACAGAGCAGCACATCCAGACTCAGTCTCATTTATGTAGAGATTAAACTTCAGTGTCATTCATTGATGTTAAAGTGCAGTTTTTCAAATGTTTGTTGCACATGCCACAAACCAGTCCAGGTGGAAGACGATGTGATGAGAAAGCTCCAGAGGATGAATATCACACGTTCACGTTGGAAATAAATGTCCTTTAATTAGACATTGTCATGTCATGCAAAAGTTGGATTTCCCTTTAATGATGTTCAAATCTTTGTTGAGTGTTTTGTTGATGTTGGTTTCTAAATGTTTTTTGATACTCGTCCCCAAAGATTAAAACCTTCTACGGCTCACAAGCTGCAACAATTCACACATTATCAACTATCTTTCTGACTAAACTAAGATAAAAAGTGAAAAACTGCCTGATTCCTGCATCATGAATGTAAATCTTTTTGGTTTTTATGACAGTAAACTGAATATATTTGGGTTTGACATTTTATAAACCAAAACAAGAAATGAATTACTGGAGAAAACAATCAACAGATTAATGGACAAAAAACATGTGTTTTCTAACATATATGGCTGAATTACTCCAACATTACAAGATACATACAATTTTAATTCAATTTCATTTATATAACGCCAATTACAGGTCAAATGGTCTCAAGATGCTTTATTTTTATATTTTTTTGTCATATTTAAAATATGACAAAGTAAGAAATTTAAACCTCTTGACTAATCCAATTTATTATTTAGTTTTTAAGAGACTAATTGACAATTCAAACTTTCTCCACTAAAACTAATAAACATGAGGTCAAATAGAAGGAACAGTTTTAAATACTGCAGTCCCACAACGACAAGAATAAAGTTTGTCAACAAAAACAAAATCTGCTGGTGGATTCCATTAAAGTCCTAATAAATAATAAAAAAAAGTGTGATACTAAAGGTTTATGGTGCTAAAAATGTCAAAGTAAAGATATCAAGTTGAACATCTGGATGGAGGTTGATAAAAGTTGACCTCCCTTCATTTCTCTGGAGGGACTCCATGGATTTTATGGATGGTGGTTAAAGACCTGCTCTTCTAGGCGTCTTCCTTCTAGTCGCTGTAAAAAGTCACTCCATCCTGGCTGACTTCAACAACCTCTTCATGACAACTTGTTCTGCCTCCGACCTCGTGGAAACTCCAGAAACTCGGGACAACCCGTGGAGACTCGAAGAACTCGTGGAGACTCGAAGAACTCGTCGGGCGGGGGAAGGTGTGGTCGGCGGTGGGGGGAGGTGGGGGAGTAGAGGGGGGAGACCGCCACCCACCTCTCCGCCTACTCTCCGCCCTGACTCCACCCAGACTCCGCCTTGGCTCCACCCATGTGGTCACTTCACCAACTACGATGTCAAAGGGACGACGAATTTATTTCTTTTCATCTGATCTGTAGCTCAGTGAGTTAAGGATTTGCCTATGGAGCTGCAGGTCGCTGGTTCAAGACCAGACCCTTCTTAAAGTTTTATCAAAATCCTGACAAAGACAAAGAAAGAAAATTGCCGGTGGTGGGTCTTGAACCTGCGACCTTCCACTTGGTAGTCTGTCTTCTTATCCCCTGAGCTACTCGCTCAGATACTAATTTTTCTTTTTTTTGCGCATTTATCATCTATTTTTTGTCATTTTCGAGTTTTTTTTTTAAACTCGAGTCTCATTTCGACCGTTTTTCTCAGGAGGTTGGACTTCAGCCTTTGTGCTGGAGGGTTGAACCCTCAGTTCCAAGACTTTCCAAAGCCTCCACACCTCCCGAGTCCTCAGGACCTGAACTTTCACACAGTCTGAGGGCTGAAATTTTCTAAGTCCCACAGTAGTTCTCTGTTAGATTGAACTTTCAGACAGTCCAAGGACTGAAATCTTCTAAGTTCCTGAGTACTTCTCTGTTAGTTTGAACCTTCAGACAGTCTGAGGGCTGAAATGTTAAAGGTTTCTCAGTACTTCTCTGTTAGTTTGAACTTTCTGGTTAACAGAAGCCTTAAAACTTGTGACCATGAGTCTTGATTTCACATTTAGACCATCCATCTGAGTTCTTCTCAGACCTTCACCTGTGGGTTTTTTAGAAATCCTGAACAAACTTTGATTCTCTTCATTGAATAGTAAAGTTTGTGGAGATCAGAAGGTAACATTAGTTTGATAAATGCCTTCAACTAGTAGTAGACTTTATGTGGAAAGCAGTTTTCTGAAATGAGTTCTTAGTAAATCTGTCCACAATCAAACCAAGAACATAGAAAGAGGAAATATTTGAAGAAACAACTTGATGTTTTCGTTTCAGACTAGAAAATGCTTTAAGACTTTTATCTGTTCTTGCCCTTTTTGATCGTTTTATTGTCTCTTCTGTTTAATTTGATCTTCTAAAGTCTAACTGGTGTCTTTTCAAATGTTTTGTCTTTAGTTTGATTCTTCTTAAATGTTTAATTTTGCTCTTTTCTCACCTTTTATTCTTTTCTAATGTCTGATTTGATTTCCAAATGTTTTGTCTTTTTAATGTTTAATTGTTTTTTCAAATGTTTTATCGGCTTGTTTGAATTTTTTTTTCTTTCCCAATATTTAGTTTTTCGATTAAATCTTTAAGGTTTTTCTTTTTAAATGTTTTACCACCTTTTAATGTTTAATTTTCTTTTTAAATGCTTCATTGTATTTTCTGTTTAATTCCTATTTGAAGTTTTATTGTCTTTAAGATGTAATTTTCTAATTAAACATTTAATTTTTTAATTCAATGTTTTGTCTTTTTAAAGGTTTAATAATCTAATTAAATGTTTTGTACTTTTTTAAATGTTTAATATTCTTCTTGTTCAATTGTATTTTTTAAATGTTTCATTATCGAAAATATTTTATCTGTAATTTTTAATATTTGTATTTTAAAAATTTTGTTTAATTTCATAATTACGTTTTGTATCTTGTTTGATTATGTATTTCAATATTTTGTCTGTTTAATATAATTTAATTGTATTTAATGTCTTTACTATATTAAACAGACAAAATATTGAAATGGAAAATCAAACAAGATACAAAACATGTAATTATGAAATTAAACAAAATTTTTAAAATACAAATATTAAAAATTACAGATAAAATTTTTTCGATAATTAAACATTTAAAAAATACAATTGAACAAGAAGAATATTAAACATTTAAAAAATACTTTTTAATAATAAAACTTTTCAAAAGTTTTATTGTATTCAATTTTTTTCCTTTGATTTAATTGCTTTTTATTATGTAGTTTACTTCTTTAATCTTCTTTTTCTGTCAAAATTTTAACCCCAACCTTAAAAATGAAATAAACCCTTAAATCACAATGAAAATACTTCTGTTGTCACAATCATGAGTTAGTCAATTATTCAGTTTATCAAGTCAACTTTATTTGTTTAGCACCTTTCACACAGATGACAAAATTAAACAAGCAAAGAGAAAAAAACTACGCTAAAACTATGATTAAAACTCAAAAACATTAAAAAAAAAAAAAAAGATTTAACATGCTAATAAAATATGTTGTGTCCAGGGGATGGAGGGAGTTTATTGAAGTCTTCTTGGGCTCACATGGCAAATCATTTAAAATATAAACTTGATATTCAGTCTAAGGAAACTGCAGAGCGACAGAAGAACCAACAATATCTCCTGTTTTCTCCTTTAATGAGTTGACTCTTCTTGTGCTTTCAGACTAAAGAACTACAGACTCTTCACAACCTGCTCAAACTCTTGGTACAGGACCTCACCACACGGGTCAAGAAGGTTTCCGTCTCATTTCTACTCTGAAGCTCACCTTCTGCTCAAACTGCTGACAAATGTTTCTGCTGCTCTAAAGTCTGGTCTCCAGAACTTCCTAAAAAGTCTCTTCTGCTGCAGGTTGCTTTGTTGAACTGTTGCAGAAAACCTCACTAAACCACATGGAGGGGCCTCAAGATAGTCGTCCAAATGAAACCATACAAAAACCAAACTAGCACAACCCAAACGCTAAAGTCTCCTGCAGCCTACCAGAGAACCTCTGAGAACAGAGAATCAGGACAGGAACTCTTACCTTCTGGACAACCAACGTTGGTTCTCAAACCAGAATACAGAATGTGTCTGACCAAAAACCTCTGAAGACTCACTACAGCCAAGTTAAAGACACAACTCAGGTGGACCAAATCCACTAATCACTGCACACATTAGTACCATGTGCTAACTGTGGCTAAAGAACCCCCTTTATCAGGACGACTATCCAGTACAAAGCCCTAAAACACACCAAGAAACACATTAAAGACGATTTTACTGCTGGAAGCTGCAAGCCAACGCCTAAAGAACAAACTAAAGCAATGGGAGCCAAACCCAGCTCAGTGGTGAACAGAAGCAGAGGAAATGTTTGTCTGCAGCTAAATAAAGCAGGAAGACACTGAGCTGCTCAGGTGTTCCTGATAACACCAAGCAGCCACCTGGACAGCCAATAGGAACACAGCTTACTGGAAGTCCAGAGGGCTGGGTTAGTGAAGGAAATTTAGTTTAAAGTTGAAGCAGAAAGTTAACAAAGAAAGTTGAAAACCACCTTCTGATACCTGAAATCTCTGAGTTTTCACACAAAGAACACCTGAACATGTCAAACTGGTTTCATAGTAGAACCATCATTGTAAAAACGTCATAGTATGGTGT